>NC_071535.1:29374297-29674297 GCF_026979565.1 Vidua chalybeata
TATTTATACTCTCTGAAATGTTTTTAAAGTATTTCTTTATCCTAATATTCAAGAGACAAATTAATAAGCACTAAAAAATTCCTAGTCTCTGCCACATTTTTTGTGAAAGAAAACATGTTTCTGCTGATGTCTTAAAGAACCCAAAGATATTTTATCTTCTTTTTAGATGTCCAGTAATGGTATTTTGCAAGTTTCAAAATACTGCAAAATACTGAGAAGTGATGTCTCCATTATTTTTTTCAGGTAAGCTGTTTTAAAATAATCTAAATAACATTGCAACTCCTGAGACTCTTAGGCTTAAGTCAAAATAAGAAATTCAGGAGGTGGTTTCAGTATCTTCTGCCTATGGCAGGAAACAGTTTGTCTGACGAGACAGTACTTCCTGTCCATTGCCCTAGAAGGATCAAACATAAAATCCCACATAAGACAGAACATCTGTTTATCCCCACAATCTCTTCCCCATTCATCCATGCAGGCTGGATGTTTATTCATTCTGAGTTTTCTTTCATCCATCAGGAAGGAATTGTGGAAAGCCATTAAGACAACCTGTAGAGCTCCATGTGTAACTGAGTGACATTCTACAGCCACTGCAAAGCACATGCCTGTTTTGAGTACTGCTTTCTTGCCCTAGTATTAACTATAAATAGTTACTTTTGGGAAAATACACTCTTATACAACACTGAATTCAAGGGGAGTATAAATGCTGACTGAATAAGATATTCTTAGCAGCAGCTGACAGATAGTTTGATCTTTGTTCATTAGTAGCAGTATTAAATTTGTCTAAATAAAGCCTTTCCTAATTAGCTTTAGTGACAAAAGGGAGTCTTCTAAACCACATCTTCCAAATTGGCTGCAGGGAGAGATTCCAAACTAGACTCAAGGCACCATGTAAAATATTCTACTGTAACTCATCTCCTGCTATTGTAATTCAGGTTCCTGTTAAGCTTATTAATTCAGAAGGAGTCCTAATGATAATATAATCCTCTTATGTTTGTAGTGTTTTTCTTTTGCAAGAAGTGGGGTAGAACTGCCAAAGTGCTATCTAATGAGTCATTAAATTCATTTATAAATAGTGAGAAAAAGAGGCCAAACAGGCATAATTTAGGATTTTGCTTCAACAGTTTAACAGGATTTCCTGCCTTTTTTAGATTTGGCCAAATAGTCTTTGAGAATCTTGATTTGTAAAAGATCAAGTAATTTTGCTTCTCATTATGAAGATTTAACTGAGTTTATAATCCTAAAACAAACTGGTCTTAGAGAATACACTACAGCAAATACAACCATTTTAGTCATGGCTGACACATCGAGTGATGTACCAGTAACTCCTGTCCTCATAAAGTGCCATTCATTAGTCCTGATCAAACACTTGTATTGTCAGTGAGTTATCACATTCATATTTAATAAAGGACTTCAATTTCTGTTTAGATTTCAAAATTTCACCTAAGACAACATGAGTTACACATTTATGCTAAGATAAGGATGTATTCGTGATTTTTTTTAAATTGTGGTCAACAAAATGGAGATGTATAGCTGTATTAACCTATTTTCTTACCTTTATTTTCCTTATTTTTCTTTATCAAAAGATAGAAAAACAAAATAATTATATCACTGTTGTCCTTACTTCATGCATATATAATAAGAATTATTCATATTATTAAGAACTAAAAATATTTTATCAGTTTTTAAGCATCCACTATTTTATAGCAATTTTTAAATGCAGAAATTGGAAATAAATATTCTTGTATTTACAAGCTACGCCTTCTGAAAATCACTGGATTACATTTGTTTGTTTTTTTACTAGAAAAGGAAGCAAGATAAAATTTGTCAGAGTACTGGATTTATACAATATACAAATTCTATCAAGACATTGAAAACAGTAAAGATAGCCAAGAATGTAGAATGCCATCATGACTCTTGTCATGCTGAAATTGCCATTTCATTATTCATTTAATTATTCATTCATTATATTTTATTTACTGTGTTCCTAAGTTAATTTTTTTGTGTATGTTACCATTCACTTTCAAATGTTTTTGAGACCTGCACTTTCTACATAGAGCATGTAGTGCATATAGTATCTGACACTTCATTAAACACCTAAAGGCATTTTGACTCAAAATCTGTAATCATGTAATCACTTTTAAATGAAGAAAAGAACTTATGAGCATTCCCAGTTCATTAGTCACTAGATAGTTTCTGTATAAATTCTATCTCTGCAGTAGGGACTGAGATCATTTGGGTCAAGCTTCCACGTGGTTAATTTCAAAAAATATATGCCTCAAGAGTTGTTAACAGTTTTAACCCTTCTCTGTAAAAGTCCCACATGAAGACTGACCCATTTGATGCATCAGCTATTTTTAACCTGTCTATCCAGGCTCCACAGTCACACTGATCTCCAATTTCTGCAGCATTCTTATTTTAAACAGAAAGCCAGACTTTGGAGCACTGCTTTGCCAGTATTTTCAACTGTTTGCTACATACTGCATGCTTTTTTGGGAAAAGGCCAATAGTGGCTGAGCATCAAAGGTGGAATCATTTGTGATAGCCACCTTGGGATTTCTGATGGCTAAAAGGAAGGTGTTTCTCTAGTGAGTTAAGGAAAGTTAATATTAAAAGGTCAGATGTGATATAATTAGCTTGAAAAAGTTCAAGCTAAATTCAAAAAAGTTCAATTCAAAAAAGTTAATTGAATAATAGACATTTCATTCTATTCTTTGCAGCTATGCATTGTAAAATTCTAGGAGTTCTGCCAGTGTACCCCTTTTAAAAGGGCAACTAAAAATAATATCTTTTGGAGAAAAAACAGATTATCCTCCCATTTGTATCAGAGAATGATCACTTGCTTTGTCTTTCCTTGAAAACATGGATCTGAATATGGAAGGACACAAAATCATGCAACCATGCTTAGATCAGTTGGTGCCTTTTGAACTGCCCTGTTTAAATCCTAAGTTTCTTGAGATTTGAACTACTTCTCATTTTTATTTTACTCAGGATCAGCATAGGTCAGTGAGACATATCTGTTGTGTATCTGTAAGCAGCAGTTTATGATAACTACTCTGAGAGAGTGTCAGAGTAAAATAAAAATAATTGTAAACATTAGCGAAGTTTAGTCATAACATTGAGAAAACAAACTGTGTGGCTCAGTTAAAACAATTCCACTCCTAAATTCAAGATTTGATTGGCAAGCAAACCTTCCAATCTTCATAGTGTGAAATGAAACCTGAAGATCATAAATGCAACTAGAACACTCATCAGAAAACGTTTTGCATTTAATTGCTTGCTAGTTGAAACTAATTGCAATTCAAAACACAGAGATTTACTTAAGAGCCTAAATTGGAACCATGGGGTCTATTCCAACACAGCATAAATCTGGAAAATTGTAGCTTGTCACTAAATAGATTCATTTGCTGTGGTGGTATAGTACAAGAAGAGACAAGTAGCAAAGGGAGGATGTGGCAATTACGTGTTTCAGTGATAATAACTTAATAAGTGACTCTGGGGATCTTTACGTTTTGGGTGGTAGAGAGAGATCTTCATTCCCAAAAGTCAAAGTGCTTTCCTATAGAACTTTTACACAAACACCATTCATATGTTGTGATCCCTATTTACTTAACTTCTGAAATAAAGTATTAAAACTCAGCTAAAGGAACAACATAACTTACTGTAGAGAATCTGCCTGGACCTCTACACTCAAGGACTATCGAGTCTCAGACTAATGTTCTATAAATGTTTTCTGAATGGCCAGGACACACAGCCTAGAAACTGTATTGAAATTAAGCATGTTTTTATGTGTTTCATGTATCCTCTTGAGAGCTGCTTAGACATGGATATTGTTCCTGAAAGAATTTAAGTTTAAATTTAAAATGCAACTGGATTCAAAAGAGGGCATAAGGGACATAATCCATACAGTGCAAAGATTCCTGAACCAAGAAGTAGTGTTTGTTGGTCCTGCTAAACTCAAGTGTACACTTAGACTATGCCTGGCTCCAGAGCTAGGCTGAGTGCTGAATTCTAACTCAAATTATTCCCATACCACCCCCCAAAAGAAGCTTTAACTAGCAAATTCTTCTTGGACTCAGAGCACCTGTATGTTTTCTTTGAAACTAGGTCACTGTTCAGGATTTAGTAGAAAAGCAAAAAGTGATCCACCATCTGCAAAATATGCAACCAAAGTCCTCATCTCATGAGGAGCAGTTCAAACCTGTTAGATATTTGTATGAACGGCATCAGCAATGGATTAACTACTACTATAGGTAACTAGGCATTGTCCCATGCTGCATAGCTGATATTATCATAGGAAATAAATCAATAGCCATGACCTACTAGATTTCAAGCTATTCAGGCTACAATTAGCATTAGTATTATTTTCTGCAGATTCCACAGTTCATTAGCAAGACTTGACAGTCCTGACAGCTGGTGCTTTGGAGCACTGCTGTATAGCATTCTTCAGTGACCTTGATGAACCTTTTAAATCACTTTAGCTCTGTTTTGAAGAACAGATTGTCCATGCTGAATTTATAACCTGCACTGCTACTGAGGCAGCTTTCTTGGCCAGCTTCTGTCTCCCAGTTTCTGAACATCTGCTATTCAGAAAATCTAAGTCATCACCTGAATAGTGGATGAACTTATAGGTAGCCAAGTTCATAAGGACATAATTTGCTTTATTTCCCATATAATATAACAGGGATAATATGAATTTTCTTAATTCCGATTGTAGTGTGCTTTACAAAATTAGCTTAACTGAAAGTGAGCTTTTCATCATGTAAATATACCAGCACAGTCAGCAATCCCTGAAACTGCTACAGAAGTATTTACTGTCATGCCCTAGAAAAAATGAACTTCAGTTCCTTTACAGTCTTAGTTTTTTTTGTTTAATTTCACTGTTGTTTCCTTGCCAGCTAGCAGCATCCCTCTCCATAATCCTGCATTCTCCTGTGAGTCAGAACCAATTTTGTCTGTCACTATAGATTTAGGATTTTTGGACAATTGCCCAGACACTCAGCAGAGTCGCGTTTCTCCTTTGTCTTTCCAGTCAGTATGCACTAAGTGCTCATAAGTCACATTAACTAGAATTGAGGCAAAACAACAAATTGAATAAATAAATATAATGACTGGCAGGGAGAGCAGAGACCTGTTTATAATTGCTTGGTTTGCTGAGAACATGAATGTTAACATGACTCACTCAAGGGCAATTATTTTGTAGCTTCTG
Source organism: Vidua chalybeata (assembly GCF_026979565.1). Taxonomy (NCBI): domain Eukaryota; kingdom Metazoa; phylum Chordata; class Aves; order Passeriformes; family Viduidae; genus Vidua; species Vidua chalybeata. Next base: position 29,379,504 of record NC_071535.1, read on the forward strand.
ACAGGTGTGATATGGTAGTGTTGATTTTGGCAGATATCTCTAGTACAAGTGCTCTAGTCGACCTTGAAAAATCTGGTGTCAGCAGTCACTACCATGGCCCTGATGCTGATCCTTCTCTTCTATAAGAAATGAAACTTTAGTCCTTTTCACCAATATTTTTAAAAAATATCCCCAGCTTACCTTATATCTTTGATTTTTTTGGTTTATTTTGGTTGGTTTTTGGTTTGTTTTTTTGCTTTTTTGGGGGTTTTTTGGTATTTTTTTTGTTTTGTTTTTGTTTTGTTTTTTTTGTTTTGTTTTGTTTTGGTGGGTTTCAGGGCTTTTTTTTTTTTTTTTTCCCTATCACTCTCAGAATCATAGAATCATTAAGGCTGGAAAAGACCTTTAAGATCATTAAGTCCAGCTGCCAAAATAGTACCACCACTATGCTCACCATTAAACCATGTCCTCAAATACCATATTCACATGTTTCTTAAACACTTCCAGGGATGGTCACTCACTTCCCTGAGTAGTTGCTTTACAACTTATTTGGTGAAAAAAATTTCCTTAACGTGTAGTCCATACCTCTCCTGGTGTGATATCCCACTCCTTTTCAATATTTCCAGCAGATAATAGTGTGCTTCTCCCCCTTTTTGTGCACAAATATTAACAGATACTTAAGAATTATCTTTATTCATAGTAACTCAGATCTTTGGGTGAAACTTTCATTTCTCAGTATTTCCCCCTGAAGTTCCCACAGTATCTGGGAGCAGTGGTTATTCATGGTTATTGCACAGGGCTATTTCCATTCTCTGACTAAGTATCAAGCTCTGGCAACTTGTAATCAACAAAGTTTTGCTGACTTGTCATGAGAATAGTGATTTGAACACCAAGAGTATTTTAAAATTAACTGGACATTGGATAACTGGGCATTAAAATTAACTGGTTGGATAAAAATAAGTATTTAGCCCACCTTAAAAGTCAAGCACTTTAAATGTATCTGGTTTTGGCACCAAAGTGTAAACTTTTTAAAGCTTAACTTGGCTTCTGAACACAGTCATTTAAGGAAAATTCAATTAATTAAACATTACAGAAAAAGTCCTTAAATGGGGACATAATTTCAGCTGAAATAAACTCATTTTTCTTACAGAGAAATGTTCAAGGAATAGTCTTTTTTCTTTGCCAAGCTCTGATACCTATTGACCTTCAGGTGAGTGTAAAGTAGACTGCAGCTATCACTGCAGTCTTGTCTTAAAGTTTAAGCTCCCAGAATTTAAAAGAACCCAAGTGATGTGGAATAACCAAATACGTTTTGTGCTCTAATTATGAACACACACGGATTAGAACTCCTAGGCAAAATCAAAGACTGATTTCTTCCCTAGTATTTAAAGTGTACTATGTTTAAGAATATTCTAATACACAGTAAAAAATAATTATCAAAATATCCATTGGAAGCTTTAGCAAAGACAATGAAACTTTTCCCCATGTTGCAAGAAAATGTGCAAGAAAATTCTATTGTCCCGAGAATGTTGCAAAGTGAGCTTAAGTGAAATTCTTGCCTTACACAGCAGTCTTTCATAGCATGCTATAACTAGTAATCTGCCCAGGATCAGAGCCAAAGAGGGATTAACCCATCACAGAAAGACATTCTATTTTCAGCAGCAGGCATAAATGCCTAGTGACTGAACACACTGAGCTTTGTGCAATATGCTGCTGCAGCTTGCTGCTTGGTGAAAAAGGGTACCTTAATTTATCTTAAGTTCATAATGCTGTGTTGATGTATCACACCTGTTAAATTCATGTTAGTGCAGTAAACTGGTAGATCAGATACGTCTTCCAAAATCCTTCTTTGGTGATTCTTGCAGTTTAGAAAACACAGCTACGTCTTAACAGCAGAATCAGATTCTTCTTACCATCTTGGAAGGTCCCTACATCTAGAAGAGGACTGGTCAGCTGATCCATTTTTTTATTCCTTTATTAAACTGACTGTTGTACTGTTTATTGCAAGTGACCTTAGTTCCCAGAGAAATATGCTTTAGTCCTTGTACTAGAATTCATGAATTTGATACAGGGATTGGAAAAATATTTCTGTGTAAGGGACATGTGTGCACTCTTTCGAGCTATTATCTGTGGCTTCACAGATCACAACACATGTAAGACTGCAGTTACTTCTCTAGAATGTTCTACACCTGGCTGTGACAAGGTGTCTGACATAAGACTGCAGTGGCTCAAAAAAGCTACTCAACAATCAAGAGAAATGCTCATAGTTGGGTGGGAAATACTACAAATCTAATATTTTAGCTATGTTATCATAGAAGCATTTCTGATCAGCATTGCTCAGATGACAGACCAAGGAATATAACTAACAGATCCAAAAGTCATCTTGAGAATTAAGTACTTCATGTTACTTTGTAAAATGCACGTTAACCCCTTTGAATTTATTCTGGTAGTTCTTTGCTATTATTGATGTTAAAGCACAATTAAAAGTATTCTCTGGAATTAATGGGTCTGTGAAGATCTGTCTAATGCTGGTTTTATGAAAATTTACAATTTAAATAAGCCAAGAACTTGTCCTGCATCTAGATTTGTTCGTCATTAAAATGTTTCTGAAAATCATATCCACTCATTTTCATACACTTTAAAGTAATATTTCCTAAATTAGATGTATTTTCTCATTTTGTGCAGTAGAAAAAGATTAGCTATTTCCTATTCTGCTAAATTTTCATAAATGGTTGTATGATACTGTCTTATTTAAGGCACATCAATTAATCTCTTTTCTGAACACCCAGTTATTTACCTCCATTTGTCCAATGTTCATAACTCCTCACAAATATTATTCATATTCATTTTCGTTACTGTGGAAGCTGGTATTTTTGTCAGATACAAAAATATCAGAATTCTGCACTATTTTGGATTCTCAACTTCAAATCCTTCTGCAAAGAAATTGTAGTTCTGTGCATCTATGTACAAAAGATAGGTTTCGGTTTTAGTTACAACTTTAAATGCCCAGCCTTTCCAATTAAGTGATCAGCAACATGATTCACATCTTCTGAAATGAATGACTGTGTGTTGAAAGCCAGTCTAAATTTACACTACACAGAAACTATGTGAGAGACTCAAGGGTAGAATCCAGCTCCCTAGAGTGACAGTCCATTTTTTTTTTACTTTTTTACGCTTACCCATTCTCCTATATATCTCACAAATTCTCCAACAAATGGAACAGTTATCCCAGAGATAGCAAACTAATTTAGCCACAGTACAGATCTACCTGGTGCACTGAAGTAGGCATGGCTGAGGGGAAAATGGTGTGTGATCATGTCATTTTAGATCAGAACTCCATAGGTTACAAAACTAGAAGGGCCCATCTTGATCATCCAGTCTGACAACCTTTATAGGAATGGGCCATGGGAACGGCTCAGAATGAATTCTGCTTTCATAATGCATAAGTACAGAGGAACAGAATTAAAAATGTGTAAGCAACTTTCATTCTGACAGTCCACAATTTCGAATGCCTCCTTTTGCAGTGTAGAATTTTTTTTTTTTTAGAGAGGAAAAAGGGTACAACTGTTTCATGATTAATTCCTAGTTGCTGTTTTTTCCAAAGCAATCAGAAAGTCCATCTGAATAATCTATAAATATCCTCCTGATTCAATTTCCTTCCCTCTGGGGTGTGTAAAATACTGGCTTTGTAGTGTGCCAGTGAAGCGACCATGTTGTCTCACTGTCGGAGATGCCAAGGAAGGGAGGCTGTGGAAGCATTGCCACCAGAGATTAAGGTAGGTCATTTGTGGGGCAGTGGAGGAGGTTGCAGGGTGGGGTAGAGGGCTATGTTTACAGCTGGGAAAGAGGGAGCTTGGACAGAAGCAGAAAGGGATGTTTATTATGCTTTATTCTCTTCATGTGATGGTTACCATGTTCTCATGTCATGGCACACGTTCCTTGGAACAAAACCCACTTCCATAACTATTTCGCTACTTTATTTACTTACAGACTAAGTACTGTTTCTAAGGCACTTACCCATTTTAGTGGCAAACACCAAGGCCACTATATTAATTACCGGTAATTAATAGCCTCACCTAAGGAGGTGTCTGATAGAATGTTTCCCTGTTGATTGTAAATAAAGAGCACTAAAACTTGGCAATCTCTACCTATGTATTAAATATAATTTAATTATGTGTGTCAGTGTCTTGGCAGAATAGAGTGGATTGAGCACTAGGCAAAGAACAGAAGGAATCCCTACTGCTCTCTGCATCAGCTGGATGGGTAGGTCTGCTGGGGTTCCATCAACAGAAGGCAACACTGGGAGCAGAGGAAGCAGCAGAGTACCTGCCTCTACTGCCTTCCCGCGCCACATCTGCCCTCTGTGCCCAAGGCTGTGTCACACATGGTGTGTACTGTGCCACACGCTTTCTCAGCCAGACAGCTCTCATCCTGCATGCCTAAGGGCACTAGTTTTACCTCTAGGTGCCTCATTTCCTGTGAAGTTGTACATAGAAAGTATAATAACAATCATCAAAGTTTGCAATTGTGGTCCAGATCCTGCTTTCAGGCATACTTGAGTAAAGCTGGAATTTAATAGTTAGACAGTTTTTTTCAGTTCTGAGAGAGTACATAATCTATTTCTCTCATCCAAATGTCTCATCTTTTAATCCAATCAGCCAAGAAGTTTGATCCCAACTACACAGATTTGATTTGCAAAATCAAATGGAAATGGCCAGCATAAAGCCTGCAGTATATTTTACCCACAGTCATCATGCAGTTAATGCTGTGAAAGTAACAGTGCTGTGTTTGGGGGATGGGCTAAAGCCCTTCCTGAATGTTTCTTATCTAAGAAGGGAAGAGATCTTTCTTATTGCTGTTATTAGTCTGACAGCAGTGCTGGAGGGACCAATTCAAATTTAAGAGCTAAATTTAACCTGAAATTATCAATACCCTGGAACTTGCCATGTCCCAAAAGATTAGGCCAAATAGCAGCATCATATATTTTGAGCTCATGTTGAAAACCACTGTGTAGTTACTAATTCTATTAGGGAGAGCACATCTCCTCCTCCTCCTCCTCACCCATTTCCAGTGGATAAGCCCATGATAATGAATTTGACATTCAGTGTTCAGAGAATCAATGGTTAGCAACATACAGAAAAGCCTTTGGAGCCAAGGAAAAATGTATTTCATGAATCTGTCATAAGAGAAAACATTTTTTTTTAATCCAAATGTGTAATGCTTTTACGATCAGTAAGTGAATTTTTTAAGCTAGTATTTGTTCCTGACATACAAATCCTTTAATGGCACATTGTGCATGAAGCTACAAGCTTCATGTGTACTACAAGCTTAGGGGCCACCCATGTGCACAAAGATTCTTTCAAGACCAGAGTTTTAGGTGTTTTCCAATCATCACCCTAGCACACATCTAAAAGTCACTGTGTCACTGGTGCTGGCAGCTTGTCTTAGCTCAATAAGCAAAACTTAGCTTTGGGTTCTGAGTGATGTGACAAGTAGTTTAGATGAAGCTTTTTGCAAGAATTAGATTATTTTTTTCTTCTGTATTATGCAAGGGTTTTCTGTAACCCTTGATTCTTCCTGTATGGCACCTGGTACAGAATAACTGAATTATGTACAGAGGGGCTGATCTTTTCTGGTATTATCTGGAAGCTAAGCTATTGTGTACAGAATGACCAGACCTTGGGAGAATCATACATCTTGAGTTATTACAGACTCATAGCCTATTTTTTTTTTTCTTACTCAGTAGAAATGTGGACCAGAAACTGTGGACCAGACAATGACCCAGATAAAGTAACACTAGCATCAGCATTATTTAAAGACAGGTTTTGGTGAAGAGGGATAGTTTTAATTAAGAACTATGTACATTCTGTGTTTCTAAATCAGCCATAGGCATATACTCTTACCATGTTGAAATTGAAGATATGATTGAGAGTAAAAGAAGTATGCAGCCTCAACTGAGATAAAGGAAAATATACTCCATTGAATTCAATCAAGCTTCAGCACTTTCATAATATTGGAAACACTTAAAGAGTTTCAGAGTTGGAGTACATATATTCACCTTTCTAAAATATGTATAAATGAAATTACACATGCCAAGTATCTGCATATATCTCTAGCCTCCAACTAGTCTAACTGTGCATTGAAGGCAAAGCAGAGAAAAAAAATCTGGATATACTCACAGTGTAAACATCTAAAAGGCATACTTATTATTTTTAAAGCTATGCCCAGATAAACACAACTTTCTAATGTCAAAGTGTATTGAAAGAAGCATGAAAAGAAGGCTGAATGTGTGTACAGAAAGTTGAGACCCAAAGTTGCTTTTAATTTCACTATCTACTTAACATCCAGTTGCTGTACCAACTGCAGTAGCAACTGCTTGGATTGGAGCCCTCTTTTGCTTCTTTGTTTTGATATGACTGACATGGCATAATGTTAAAATTTGAATAGCTGGTTTAGAGATTGTGTAGAACTTTTTAAAGATTCCCTAAAAAAAGAGAGACGGAAAAACCTGAAGGTAAAAACCACCTGTTGTCTGTAGTACAAGTTGTATCCCTCCCCCACCAAAAAACACAGATTTTCTTTGAAACAGTTGCCTCAGTACATACAGGTTTCTTTATATGAAGTGTCAAACCATAACAAAGGGTATCCAGTTCTGAACACCGTCACCCACCAAATATGGGAGCTGTTTATATATTCTACAGAGCAATAAAAACCCATTGTCTGCTCCGCTTTGTAACTGGCATTACCACCAGACTAACCAGTGATAAATGTCTAACAAAAGCTGAGCTCTCCTTTCTGATTTAGAAGTAAACAAGGCCTTCCACTCCAAGGTGTTACTTTGCTCTCCCACTATCAGTCTGATAATGCACAACAGCCATTAATCAGAGCATCCATTTACCAGCCTCTTCTAGCTCCATTGAAAGCCAATACCAGAACTGCCTTAGTATGCAATGTCACAGCAAAATTTGCTCTGGTTCTGGTCAGCTGTTGATACCTAAAAACAACCCTGCAAGGCTTTTTACTTTTGCAGGAAATATAAGAGCAAAGAAACAAGTAACAGCAAGAGGACAGCAATGTGACCTTCTTCTGCAGCATCTCAAAAACCTTAACAGTGTAAATCCAAACTGTCTTCCTGCTGCACAGTTGTGGAGGATACTCTGCCTTTCTAATTCATGGCTGATCCCTGAGTTTTCATCAGTATACCATCCTGTACTTGGTCTTGCATATTGGTAATAATCACCCACCTTCCTAATCTGACCCAACACTTCTGTAAATCTGTCTTTCTACATCATGTAATGCACAACTGTTCAGAGATACTATGGTTTATCCCCCAAAGAAGAAAAGTTCACTAGCTAACACAGAATACTCAGCTAGTGTTCAGCTGGTTGATAGAGACACAGTATGTCATATAAATAACCTGATAAAATGATCAAATATAATTCTGTTACTGACAATGGCAAAAAGCACCCTACCAAATCAAATACAGACAGGATCTCATCATAAATATATTTCAGCCATTTAAATGGGAGGCAAGCATGTGAATTCCTTTTTTAAAGCAAAAATCTCTGTCATAGTGATTACTTAGTGAATCACTTCGTGATTTTTCAGAGTCAACAAAGGAACTCTTGTTCTTAGGACTCTCAGGAATACCAGAGAAAAATGCAAGCAGAAACATAAAGCTTTAAGAAAGCTTAACTAGCACATAAATCAGTTTTTTGCACACAGGAGAGTTTTCCATTGAGCATTTAAACACAGGGATTTAGTTCCCTAAATATAAACAGCTGATACTGAAAAAGTGGGTTAATAACAATATGTCTGGAAAAGTATTTGAAATCCAAGTATTTTTTCTTGCTGTCTGTCATGTGCCACTCAGTGCTCTTAGCCCATCATGAAACTGGAAGTCTGGTTCCCTGAAAAATGCAGAGAGCCTGCTACAACTTTCATCTGTGTCTGCCAGAAAACTCTGACTGAGAGATTTAATGGCTGCCAGTTCCGCATATGTTTCTGTCAACGTGATCCTCAACTCCAACTGTGTCTTACAGAGAAATGCTTGAACACATGAGAGCTGCAGCTGAGCTGCACAATGACAAAGGCAAAGCTGACACAGTGATCTGGTTTTAGAACAGAGATAATATCTTAATTCAGTATCTAGAGTATAAAACATACTGCTTGAATAGGATGCTGTGATTCATAGCTGGATTGCCATCATGTATGCTTTTTACATAAGGCAGCAAATAGATTTGATAAGGTTCTCTTAATTATTATCTGTTAATTTATTCTAAAGGCCATATTGCATGAATTCACAAAATGAAATCTGGTCCAACTTGCTTTACTATGTTGCTGGTTCACCTGCATTACCTCTCAGCCAAAATTCCTTTATTTTTCTCTCTATGGTATCTTTTCATATCATTAATAGTTAAGCAAACATTAAGGATTGCCTACAATATTCTGTAAGACTTTGAGAAAGATACACATCATATTCCTTGTCTTTATCATTCCTTTCACAGGTGTAGGTTTACAAATGCAGAGCTCAGCAAAAGAGGTTTGATAGTTTAAGAAACCATTGAAAAAAGGCCCATCAAATCTGAATCAAAATAAGGCCAACTCAGCAGTTTGGCCTGAGATTTTGGTGTTTTTTTCAAATTAAAACCTGGTTCATAAACTCCCAATAAATAAATCCAGCTGTCATGCTATTCTAAACTCACTGCCTACTGATAATGAAAAGAGAAGCATCTTCTTGGGCAGAGCAGGTGTTAGAAAAAAAAAGGAGCCAGTCTGAGCTCCAGGCCCAGTACGTGGCTATGTCCCTGCTGGCTTAAGTTACAAAGAAATCCAAATCATTCAGTATGTGGGTGAAAGGAGGGAGAGGCCCATGCCTTTCTTTCTCCTTAAGCTCCTCATGAGACTAACACTGCCCCTCCTCTTTGAATACGGTTATCACCAAATCCATCTCAGAACAGCAACTAAGGATATTCATGACGACAGCAGCTGCGAAGTTGTTAAAAATATACAAAATTTCATTGTGTGGGTGGAAAGATTGCCCTTGCTGAACAGAAACAGAAATCCTAGCACCCTGATGTTTTTGGCTACAGCTTGCTATATTTTGACACATAGTCTAGAAACCCCAATCCAAGTTGTGCTTGTTGTCCTAAAATCTTTTAAATACAGTGTTTAAAAATAAAATTCTGAGGCCACAATTTTTCCCCCCTCTCTCATGTTCAGAGATGAGACAAGAGAAATGATTTTTCCACCTGCTATCAATACACCAGGCCAAGCTGCCTGGGGTAGCTAAAAAAAAAGCATTCCACAACTCCACATGGATTTCAGTGGATTGCTTAGCAGAGCCAAGATTTGCAGCTTTCAGCTGCTCCTGTGGGTTTGTGAGGCAAAGTGCACAGAAAATGTCATGCCAACCATTCCCTTAGAGCAGATGGGGAGAGGCATATTTACTAATCATCACAAAACCCGTTATATATGTGTATGTCTTTTTTCAAAAAAACAATTTTCTTTTCAGCCATTTATTGAACAGCTACTAAACTGAACCTCTGCTCAGCAGTATGTGACTACAAAATCAGGGTTTTACTTTCTCTCCAGGATCCAGCTGGACAATGAATGGTAATGACCACAACGTGCTCCCAACTGTAACTTTGACTTCTAGCAGTCTTTCTGACAGCTAAAATTTTCTAATACTTTATGGGCCTGTATTTCTGAAGGTAAAGTTAGTTACAACTGATGCAGGACCTGATACCTAAAAGTGGAAATTATTTTGTTTAGCCTAGCTTATTTTTCCATAGGGACATAAGTTACCTATAGAAATGCACTCAAACCAAACTAAGAAATATGTCGCATGTAACTATCATTACTCAAAGCTGTACTTTGCTTTCTAGCCCTATCTCCGGGTCTGTAACATAATCTTGAAAAATATGAGTCCCTTGTCCTCTCCAAAAGTTTCTGAAAGCACCTAAAGAAATGTTTACAGTATCTTAAGACTCAAATCCCTATTTTCTACCATTGAAGGCAAACAATACTTGAAAATGTGTGTACTTGATAGTAATTTTCGCTTGTTTCTGGCCAAAGGTAATGACTGTTAGATTTCTTCTGCATGTAGTGAAGAAAGAGTAAATAAATAGCTATGTATCATCTCAAAATCACTGCTGCACTTCCAATTTCCTCATAAATCATAAAGCTAATACACAAATGACTTAAAATATCAAGCACACAAAGACAGCCCATCTCTGTGGGTTCACAGCTGCCAGGGTGTTGGCTGCAGGAGGCAGTGCCGCAGAATGAGCAAGCGCTGTGCAATGTGTCTGCATGGGCTCTCCTTGCACATTATGCACTCAAGGCTGGGCTGTGCTGGGGTTTTTACCTTGCAAACCCCCAGTATCCCTGTTGCATTTTCATTTTCATCTTCCACTGAAAGGGTTTGAGATAGCAAAAGACTCCATTCCCTATGATTCAACCTGAGGTTCCATTCCTGGCAAAGACTCCTTGTTTCTACATTATTGTAATATTTAAGAATTATTAGTAACAATGTTGTTAGTACATTGCAGCTATTCTGTTTTATATTCTGCAGTATATGCTCCGCTGATCCTTTTTGCATTTCTCTAATTCCTGTGTTTCTCTCTAGTTTGAGGAAATTTTCTACTGAATGAATTTATAACCATTACAACTTAGTATTTTATAAGCTGGTTTGTATGCCTTCTATACTTCAGTTACTTGTAATTTACATTCATTTCTTGTGTTATCTGCAGTGTGTTCACTTTAAACAGCAACACTTTTTGGTGTTTCTGAAAGGTTCATTTTAAAGCAATAAATAAAAATAGCTCAAGACACCATCTTGTGTCCTCAAGAAACAGTATCATTTGTTTACAGTTAAGAATCATGACAGCAGCTGCTTGCAGTCCAGATTATTATGCCATGGTATCGTAAGAATGTTTCCTCTACTTGTATTACAGATATATTAGAGCTATCAGTCAGAATGAAAATGTCTGCATGAAAACTCTGATGAAAGAAATAGGTACTGACACCTAAAACTTGACAACTAAAATAGTGAGAGAAACTGTGGTAAAATCACTCAGAGAAATTTCTTATGAAAAAAAAAAACAGACCCTGAAAAGCTGGAAGACAATTTGCCCCAAGAGCAGCAGAACTGCAAAAGTGTGGTTTCCTGTAGATTTGTAACCTTTATCCCAATCTCTCTCCTGCTGCTTACTTTATTATGATGATTACAGCTTCTTCTGTCTTCCTTTGAACCCTCCACTGGGGAAAAGATAGCATGAGCTGAGGCCTGTTACCAGCTGCATTTTCACTGATTGGCCAAAGAGCTATTCTTAAATAGACAGTAAGTCTGGCATTGGGAGCTCTTGTCTTCCCTCTATTAATTTTCTTAGAACTTCTAGGATATTAATTGTCTCTGGGATTTTCCTATCCTTTTTTAAATCACTCTGTAGGCTAGAAAACTGTCAGGCAAGGAATAGGCTTAGTAGATAGACATGCTGCTTGCATAAGCCCATTGCCTTCAGGAAACCAGTCTAAGAAATGTTACTTTTTTCTTGGCAAGACAGCAACAGCTCTGTTAAGCTGGAATGGTTCAGGAGTCAAACTTCACAAAAATAATTTGCAGTAGTCACCTAGCATTTAGCTAGTCTATTTTGAACAGTACAGAAATAAGTATTCCTAATTTATCTTATTCATATCAGCAGAGAGTAACAGAATTTCAATGGGAATCTTATAGAACTGTCAATCTATGGTTGAACTTGATATCACAGGGTAAAATGAAGTTAAATAACATAGCAGTGTCACCAGTAGAGCTGAAGGCTTCTTACCTTGCAGAAGTGAGAGTGATCCAGCTTCTTGTGATTTTCCAACAAGAACAAAGGGCATGCACAAACTGAATGGACTGCTGGTAGAGCCAAGCATAATCCATAAGGATCAGTTTAAAGGATGTGACGCATGTTGCTCCTCTGATACAGCTTGATATTCATCACTCCTGCAGCCAGCACGAATTTCACTTCTGTTGTCAAAGCTGTGTCATGCTCTAGAGCAAGAGACATCTATTTTAAGTCAGTCATGGCCCAGAAGAAGGCAAGGCTGTGCACTGACTTCTGAAAAGTAGCTTACAGTGTGTAAATTTGAGGTACATATCTTGTATGAGCTCCATTTCACTATCTTTCTTGCCTCAAAAGAAAGCGCAAATTTACTTCAATGCCAAAATTTGATTAAGGTAGTGCACAGTGATCTGGTACATGCAAGTAACTTAACATATTCAGGCTCAAAAGTAATTCTAGGAGCAGAACACCATACAGAGTGAAGTGACTTATGGAAATGAGTGTTGAAAGAGATGGAATCCAAATGGCTACTAATGAAAGATAGACTGAAGGAAAGTATAAGACTTTGAAGACTGAGGAGAAGACAGAAACTGGAGGAAGAAGCTGAAGTAGCAGGGAAGCATGAAGGGTAGTCTAAAAGATTTCATGAAGATTACTTTAGTACCAAGGACCTGGAAAAAGAAAGAAGCACAAATCTTAGCATGTATCACATAATTTATAGCACAGGAGACCGAGTTTTGGATAAAGGCCATGACAGGAATAGAGAGATCATAAATTATGGGACATTAATGTTGATATTGGTTTGCATCACAAAATATCACATTGGAACCAGGTTATATATGTCTGTACATATGCAAATATGTAAGGATAATTCTTAAAAGAGTAAATACAGATACTGCCCCAAGTAAAACTTTGTTAACCTAAATACGTGACCTTTACAAGATGTACAGGCCATGAATACAAAAGCTACACTTTCCCAATGTGTCATCTCAGCTTCCAGCAGTCTGCACTTTAAAGATGTCCTGAACCAGGGGTTAGACTGAGATGACTGTATTCAAAGTCCAAAGAAACTTTGCTTTCACAAATCTGTCAAATTAAGGGTTTTTCACTTAGAGCATATAAAACAATTATAAAGCACTAAAACAATTCTAAAATTTCACTGAAAAATATACAACTACCTAATGAGATTATTTTAAATAAGTTGCTTTTGATGTAAAGTCAATAATAATAAGAAGAAATAAACTTAAAGAAAAATATTTAAAAATAATTTTCGTCTTACTATGTTCTGTTAGTGTTTCCTTCATTCTAAGGTTCTTGCTGAGTGAACTGAGGGAATGTTTCCATTTTCAATAGCTGTCACAGCTTGGGGAAACATACTTCAAGAATACTTTTTCTTTTTTTCACAGAATCACAAACTGAGTAAGGCTGGAAGGGACCACAGTGGGTCATCTGGTCCAACGTCCCTGCTCAAGCAGGGACATCCTAGAGCACATTGCATGGGATTGTTTCCAGACGGTTCTTAAATATCTCCAGTGAGGGAAACCTCACAACCTCTCTGCACACTGGTTCCAGTGCTCAGTCACACACACAGAGGAAAGTTTTTTCTTATTATTCATGCAAAACTTTCTGCCCATTGCTTCTTGTCCTGTTGCTTGGGACCTCTAAGAAGAGCCTGGCACAATCCTCTTGGTACCCTCCCTTCATATACTCACAGACATTGATGAGGTCCCCTCTCAGCTGACTTTTCTCGAGGCTGAACAGGCTCAGCTGCCTCAGCCCATTTTCATAAGAGAGATGCTCCAGTCCCCTCATCATCTTCACTGGATCTACTCCATGTCTCTGTTGTCCTGAGAAGCCCAGAACTGGACACAGCACTCCAGATGTGGCCTTACCAGGGCTGAGAACAGTGGCAGGATCACCTCCCTCAACCTGTTGGCCATGCTCTTCCTAATGCAGCTCAGGATCCCATTGGCCCTCTTGGCCACCAGGACACACTGCTGGCTCATGGACAGTTTGTTGTCCACCAGAATACCCAGATTCTTCTCCACAGAGCTGTTTTTCAGCAGCTCATCCCCCAGCCTGTACTGGTGCAGGGGTTATTCTTCCCCAGGTGCAGGACTCTGCGCCTGCCTTTGCTGAATCTCAGGCAGTTTTTCTCTGCCCATCTCTCCCACCTGTCGAGGTCCTTCTGCAGGGCTGCACAGCCCTCTGGGGTATCAGCCACTCCTCCCAGCTCTCTGTCATCAGTGACCTTGCTGAGGAGGGATCTGCATCTTCATTCAAGGCATTGATGAATAAGGTAAACAATACTATGTCATGACAGTTTACATTTTACTGTTTAAATAGAAGGACTTTTTTTGGTGTAGAGAAAACTGCAGTAAAATGTTCTTAAATGTTTTATAAACATTCTAGAAAAATGTTTATTTAAGAAAAGAAAACATTTTCACATATTTATAATATTCCTTTTTACATCTAGAAATCAGCTGCAGGAACTTAAAAATAAGAACAACACAATAACATGGAAGGCAAATAGATGTTGGAAGCATACTCTCCTGAGTGCATGGGATTCTTAGCTGTAATGGACAGAAACAATATGGAAAAAACAAAAACCAGCAACTTCTTAAGGGATGCCCAAGAGACAGTCACAGCTATAAAACTAGATGGAGGGAAGAATCTGAGAGTCATTTGCTTTGAAAAGGAAATTCAAATGTTGTGAATGGAAGGGGTCAATCAAGGATATGGTGACCATAAAGCACTTAATCTAATCCAAAGACTTCATCCTGGCTACAGGAAATTCCAGAAAAATGCACAGGTGTGAAACAATGAAGAATAAATAGAAAGCAATAACCAATATTTTATGGCTGACCTCACTGGACTCCATAATAGAACTTCCTTTTACTTTATGACAATGTCCTCAGCAATAAAAACGATTAGTTGTCTCCTTTCTCAAATAAAAACAGTGGTGGAACTGGGTTACACTAATGATTTCTTCATCTGACAACCCCAGAAGTCTACACAAAAACAAAAAAAAATTACTGAAAGGTTTTTAGTTTTACTTTTCAAAAACATAGGCTGAGAACCAAAATCTAAATAATGAATTTTGTATATGCATTTGATTATTTATGCTTATACTGGTCATTTTTTTGCACCAACAGGTGGACTACTGGAGCTTTACAAGCCTATATTACCAAGATGGTTATCTACAGATTGTCATTCAGTGTCACAGAGAGCATACAAGGAATGTGATTTAGCTAACATTTAGATGGCACAGTCCCCAGCAGACCTTAGTTATGCCACTTTACATAAATGAGCATAAGCAGATATGACAATGAAACTCCTGCTTTACCAGCTGCTGAGGAAAAATCTATTGTTAGGCAAAAGACTGTATCATAAGGCAGCATAAATCCATCTGTGTTTTCTATTTATGTGGTACAAATGCAAAAGGAGTGTGGCACATCATCAAGTTTCATGTCATCTACTGTGGGAGGAGCAGCACCCCATCCAAACTAAAAGAAACTGAAAGCATATGAGCTTCAAAGAATAAAAAGCACCATCAGCATATGAGAACTACAGACCCTTAGCACAGATGTTGTATAAAAATGAAAGCAGGCTTGAAGGGTGATGAAACGGTGAGCAAATATACTTTTTTACACCTCCTGAAATGCTATTTTCTTTTCAAGAAAGATATTAGCAAAAATTTTAATTTTTGTCACTTCTTATTTGATCAGCATCAGCCTTGCAGCAACTGAAAAAGGTCACAGTTTTTCTAAGTCCACCATTTTTTTATAACTGACCATTCATAATAAAAAGTCACTGAAACAGGCTCTGTTTCACTAACCTACTAGATAACTTTTTCTTTCTGGTAGAGATCACAGAAGGTTCATATTGTTAGTACATGTCTATCTTCTCTAGGAAAAGTAAATGGATTGTCAGAAGCAAAATGGAGCAGAAATAAATTGTCATAGTCCATAGAGTTTACTGCAAACTGAGTTTAGAGCTCTGGGTTTTCCCCCCTCTCATTGTGTTAAATACTAAGAGCAGAGAATGCTTAGCTAATCTATTCTTCTGAACTAGTATGTCAAAACTGTCAGAAATAATACAGGAGCAAGAATTTGTATCCTCCTGATTTAGATGTTCCAAACTCTGACCTTTTTATGCTTCCCTCTTGAAGTCACACACAAACCCCTAGTCCCCTCTTCTTTCCTACATTAAACTTCTGGCCCATCTCCAGAGCAGAGACTGCAGAGTAAGGAGGAATGAAGGCGATCTCCTTCAAGTGAACTCTTTCCTGTGGGTTGAATTTAATGCTCACAGTGGAGAGCCTTTCTAGTGCAAGATAGTTCTGGGATATGAATCAACCCTTCCCCAGGCACAGGGAAGAACAAAGGACAGGAATGCAGACAATGAGGAAATACTCTCTTTTTCTAACCCACTTTTTCAATGGAGAAGTGTTGATTGTTTTTAAATTTCTTGATCTTCCGTCTGAAAAATTCTAGGTTTCACTAAAAAAAGTGAAAAGCACAACTTGAAATGGATGGAAACACTTAAAATGCTCTAAAAGTGCTAATTACTCTGAATAATGAAACAATATGAAAAGAACAAGAAAAAAGTAAAGCAATGGTTCTATAATAAGCCAAAAATTAAAGTGATCCCTCTCATTCCAAAATAAAGAGGAATAAAAATACTTTCTGTCTTATTTGCGATGCTTTTCCTTCCATTTGCTGTAACTGTTCTTTTGAACACTTCTAAAAGCAACAAATAAATCATAGTACTTTCAAAGTGCATCAATACAATTGTTAATCGCATTTTTATTGTAAGTCAGAGCATAACAGAATCTTTGTTTAATCAACACAGTACATTTGAGCACTTAATATATGGCAAACTATTTGAAAACTGTAAGTTATACAGACAAGCTATTTCATTGATATCATGTAACACAGGAATTCCAGACTTTCTGCATCCCTTCATGTAGAAAATGAAGGATTTAAACTCATCAGATTATGAATTCTAGCATATTATATCCTATCTCTTTGCAAAAGCTGCACTTCAAGGCTGTTTTTAACTGCAGATCCAGATTTCAGCTCTCTCTCATTCTTCAGTTTCACATCATTTTGACTGCAGCCACATACAATTGGTGTTTTCGCATACCAACAAGTCATACAAAACAGAATAGAAATAATTGTGCTTCTCACTTTTCAAGCTACTCTGCAATGGGCAAGAAGTTTTCATTTAAGCAGTAGCCAAGTTGTTCCATGAATGCAATATAGTTCCAGCCCACCACACAGCCTCATGAGGCTTTCTAGGTTCACCTCAGAAACTCACACATTGAACATCAATGGAGCTTTGCAAGCCCGAGGCAGGCAGCATACCTCTCTTCCTTGATAATTCCTGATGAATGTAATGTCTGTAAGCAGTAGTGAGGCCCCTATCCAACCTCAGCATCTTCACTTCATTTGTTAACGAGGTGTTCAAATCCAGTTTGCTAGAGTTTTGTTATTGATAACTTACTACAGATCAAGAAAAATTCCCACAGCACTTAGTCAAATGTTTTTACAAGTAAAGGTTTTTACTGTTTTACCTGGCCCAGACTGCATGTTGACAAGCACAGAGGAAGAGCAGTCTCTGTGTAATATATTTGATGAGCACTGTACACACACCACTTGCCAGGTCCTTAGATGATTTCATTTTCAGTGCTAGAAGCAAATTAAATCTTGTCCATGAGTTCTCACTATTAAGAGATTATCACTTATTGTTAATGAGATGAGCATGCATTCCCACACTGCCATCATTTCCTCAGCACAACACAGTGCTATTAGGAGTCCTTGCATGGCATTCAATGCTCAGACATCAAATGTCTCTGGGCAGTTTACCTAGAGAGAAAGTATCACATTAAAAGATCAGAGTGCTAAGTACTGGGAACAATTTAAGTGCAAATGTCATATCTAATAGTTCTTAAACCATCAGTTTGAGCTTTTAAAATGCAGCAAGATATATATCCTACTGTTCTGTTTTGGCTCTGACACTGCATAAGCAAGGTCATTTCAGGTGATCTATATATAGAGAAAGATCTTAGTCTCTTGAATACTACACTGAAAAAACCCTGCATAATTGACTGCTACAGGGAGTGGATCCAGCTCATTATTTGAATTACACATCCATCTGTTTCAGTCAGGGAGGTTTACAAAGAGCTTGCAAGAGCTAGTTGAAATTGTTAAATAGCACATAAGATAATTTTAAACTATAGAAGAAGTTTAATATGCACTTACTTTTGTGAATCAGCAATTTTAAAGGAAAGGAAAAAAAGTTTATTCTGCAAACCAGGGATTTTAAGGAGCTTATACCATCCTCTTTTTGTCCCTGGACTATCCATTATACTGAGCCACAATTTTATGTATTGCTTGCCCCTTTGCTTTCTAGTTAATTTACTGTATTCAGTTTAGTCTGTCAAGTAATTTTACAGTATTAAATATTAAATCAGTGTTTTAAAATCATAACTTACATTAAAATATATTAAAAATATATGTCTTTTTGCTCATGCATTTCTCTAAAATATTATGGAAAGGAAGAATGAAAACCTTTCTCGCTATAGACTCGCTATTTTATCAGCATTCAATTTCTTCATGTTTTGGCTACTAAGAGATTAGGCAGATCTTGACGACGTGATTTTATGCAATCTGTTAATATGGCTCACATGTAGAAAGATCAATTAACTGTCTTCTTTTCCTTGCTCTTTGTATTAGCTTCTCTGAGGTCCCCACTGTGCCTGATGCTGAGGTGCAATCCATTGTGCCTTGCTTCTGATCTTTTACAAAATCACAACCTGATTTTCATAATCTTGAATTTCTTATGATCTCAATGAGAATCATTAATGCAATTTACTTTCTGCTTTATTTTTTATTGTGTACATATCATGCTTCAAACCTCTGATTCCCTTAAGCTCCAGATCCCCATAAATAGCTTGCCTTTATGATTTTTAGTCTAGATGCTAAATTCATAATGTTGAAAGGTGTATTGCTTTGAAAACTTACATTTTTCATATGGTCTGGGAAAGTATCTCAACTTCTACACATATGTCCTGTCATAAAAAGAATAGAATAAAAGAACTGGAATAAAAGAGAAGTTGGGTAAATATTTTCAGATAAGATTTTAGAATTACTGGAGCAAAACTGATAAAGCCAGAATAGTCCATATACTCTTCCTGTATCTTCAATTCAAACAGAGTTTATTCTTAACCTTATAAGGTTATTCCTTATATGTCAGACTATTAATTGCTAGGTGTTCTTCCAGTTCAGCCTCTACTATAACATATTGCTTATGTTTGCAGTGGCATTTAGTTTGAGTAGAATGTAGTTTAGTAGAATTTATTTGTTTTAGTTTAGTAGAATTTATCCTCCAATCCAAGTCATTAGAAAATGTATCTTAAAACAGATCAAGAGGATTCCTCTCCTTCTAAACATGACTGAACCCATACCTCTGCACGTGGCATTGCTATTTTTATTACAAAAAAGCCATATTTCCCCAGACCTACTTCAGGCCACTCTTACTTGGGGATACTTTTGCATCTTTTAGATAATAGATGAGGTGGGAATTACCCAGTAAATATGCACTTGTGTCATCTATTATTAAAACTCACAGACACACCAGTTTATTTCTGTCCAGAAGAATGGATTGAGATAACATGAATTTCTCTTTTTTTAACCGCAGAAAATATGCCAACCCTAACCTACCAAATGTGCCTGTCTTACCTTCATTCTTTGGCCTGCTAGGAGCATGTTAGCTCAATAATTAAGTATAGCAACCTTGTTATTCACACAGAGATAAACCCTCACAGTATTTTTGTCCAGTTAACAATAAAAAACAGATGTTATGAATCCTAGTCTACAGTTTCAAAATTGCAATGAATAGTTAACATTTCCACCCCACAGAAATATTTCCCCAATAGAGAGGTATATATTTTTCAGATGGGCCTGCCATTACCTCTTTGATTGCCCTCCTTCAATCACATGCTCTCATCAGACTAGGTCTCTTACACACCCACAAGGTCACAAGTCTTCTCCACAGCTCAGAGGAGACAGGACAACTTGCAATATCAGATCAACTCATATTCTTTAAATGGGAGCAGATGCAGAAGTTTATTTGAGGGATACAAGGCATCAGCATTCCACTCTGCCCAGGCTGAGTATTTCTTGTGAGGGTCAAGATACAAAGATGAATCCTGAAGAGGAGTCAGATTGCCTCTCTATCCCCCACTTAGTTTTTAAAGACTGTCAAGAGAGCAAAATAACTTGGTCTACTACCTGCCCATGCCTTCATTCACCCACTCTTTTTTTTTTTTTTTTTTTTTTTGCCAGTTATTTACATAACTTGCTTGAATAAGCAATGTCTCAAAACAAGTCTTTAAAATGACTCACAGAAAACCAATGCTTGTCATTCAGCAGGCCAGTGTTCTGGCCCATAAATCCACCTGTCCCCAAGAAATTGCAAGGTTAGACCAACCATAAGCCTTTTCTCAGCAGAATGGCAGGTTTCCAGATTGACAATGGACTGCAGTTGACAATCCCTACACTTCCAGCTGTGGCAAAGGACAGAAAATGCTCATGTAAATCCCTCCTCTTTTACATTGAACTGAAATGAGACCAAAATATAAATAACTGCACTCAGTAGAACCAGGCTTCAGATGGATCAGCCTTGGTTTTTATCATTAAAATGTCATTACTGTTGCAGACTATTCTGCATAGTGGATTTTGGGAAATGTAAAAAGACTGGAGGTGTTTACCTAATGTATATCTGATACACATTTTTTTCCTATCATAAAGGAAAGCTGCTGCTTCATGTAGGGTCTGAATCAGAACAACATTTCTGAGTGCAATGTTTCTTTCTGTATTGATTAGGTTCTGTACTGAGCTGGAGTGTTCTGATTCATTTGTAAATGACACAATATTTAGTGCAAATGTCACATAGTCATTCTTAGGAATACAGATATTATACAATATCTGAGATAGATGCTCTTAACAGAATTTCTCAAGTGTCATTCCCTGAGAATACAAGGAAGAGGGAAGAATATTCTCCTATATAGTTCTGTTTCTTTTCAAATATTTCAGGCACTGGTGATAGATAAGAAGAATCAACTATTCTGAGTAATATTTAGGGTTCTGAGAAGTGCATACCTAAAGACAAGACAGTTTTCAAGCTTTTAGTTTTCAGATTGAACACTGGAAAATTTTTTTTTGCAAAGAAGCAATTCCTCTGAATACAGCATTACTGAAAAAAATCCATTGAACAAAATAGAAAAATGAAACAGACTGTAGACTTTAGTTCCTACTAAGCTTAATAAAATTAGACAAATAAATATCCAGAATCATAGGCTGCAGCATGGAAAAGTATTTAACCATACCCTTTTAGGGTATGTTAAGGTTTCCTAAGACTTAGGAAAGTATTCAGATTCAGGCTGTCATTTAAGTATTTGATCAGTTTAAGATACAGCAAAGTCTAGTGATTTTTCTTCAGAATTTTGACACATTTTTTTCAATGCCTGACATTATCTTAGTCATTTTTCATTGAAACACCTGAGATACTTTAATAGCAGAGCACAAGACACCTGATTGGTGTTTGGAATATGTGTCTAACACCAGTTGCATGAAAAGCAACTGTCTCCTCCAGGCTGTTCAGCATGGCAGCAGAACTACTACTGCCTTTTGTCCCTGAAGCCTCGGATTCAGGTGCCTCATCTGTTTATCTGAAATGGGAAGTCAAGTTCAATCCAGCATGGAAGTCTGCTCACTCCTCTCACACTTCTGGGTGCAGACCATTTAGGCTGACAATCCAATAAAAAATCAAGTACAAAGCAAGAAGGGTATATTTTTTCTAAATTGTTTATTTAGAAAAATCTTTAGAAAATCTTTAACCAATTTAAGAGAATAAAAAATGAGCATACATATTTCAGACCACTTTATAAGTATGGAAAATGTCAGCTCTTAAGATCACACAATTGTGTATTATTATATATGCCTCAGAATTTCTATATATTAGGACCTTTAAAGCAGACACTCAATATTCCATGGAATTGACTCATTTGAAAATAAAAGATTCACAATATTCTGAAATGCTCTGAAGAGATACTTGAAGTTCAAGGGGAAGGCTACCCTTGTTAAAAGCCCTGAGTAGCTCAAAAACCAGGCTTAAAGTCACTACAGTATTGCATACTTCTGCACTGTGCCCTGTGAACACAGCCTCTCAGTAACCCAAATGGGACTGTATGTATCCATACAGTTCCACAAGATAACTCTATTAAGTTACTGGTGCTTCTGGACTTATTCAGATCCTGTGTTTGACTGGAACAACAATGAGTATATCAACCCTACTGAAAAAGAAAAGATACCCTAGGTTGTTGTTCTCCTCTGACAGCTCCCTTAGGAAATAATACAAAAGTATTTATTATTTATATACAAGCCAGCATGTCAACACATTTTTAGATAACTCTCTGTATATTTTTCTTTTTAGCTATGGAAACTACAGAATAAATTATATATGACAATTGTGGCTATTCTAAGAAACTTGGTATTGCACAACTGACAATCTACAAATTAGATGTAAAATGCTGTATGGAATTGATATTTCTTGGTATGCTGTTTATGTTCCTATTTTGTGCTACTATCTGTATAAAATTAAGATTAAATCTACTCAACATATTCTTCTGTAGTCTGATAATATCTGTCCACTTTGTGCACTTTCAGATGTCCTGAGGTGGTAAGCCAGATGTTAGGAAGGTTGTATTTTACTTCAAAACCCGCAGCTATAGAGCAAACATATTTTGCTCTGCATACCATCTGGTACCTGTTTTTTACCAAAGAAAAGAGTGTGTTTAATCATTAAATCAAATCCGGTAGTACTTAAATCAAATTAATTCATACGGATATATTCATTTTTCCCCCTATGGTTTTTCCCTATCAAAGTAATCTGGTTACTTTATGTGACAGCAAATGAAGTCACTGGACCAAATTCATCTCTTAGATACACACACATAACCAACAGGAAGTTGGTAGGTTTGTACAAATGTAAATGCTCACAGGATGATCAGATATGAACAATAACTATGTTTAATAAAAGTATCTTACCCACATGGCAAAGTATTGTCTTCTATTTTTCTATTTTGATCCTCATAATTTAATTAGTAAATCAAAATTAACTCAATATTAGTTTTAAAGATATGCATCAATGTTCTTCAACTTATTTTTTCCTGAAATATGGGTCTAATAACATTTCTTTTCTGACGCTGGTCAAAATTCAAATGACAAAATTTTTATCTATTTCTCTGACAGTTTCAATAAACAAAGATTTTTTTCAAAGAACAAATAAGTTTTAGAACTGTTGTTTCATGACCTGTTCTGTCCATTCTTCATTTCACTGGTTTCTGTCCTCTTTTATTGCAATTAATGATAGAATAAAACAGTTAATTATATCTATAGGTTGAGTTTTTGTTAAAAAAAACTGATAAAGCACATTCACTGAGTTTTTTGGTACAGAAATTTGGTACAGAGAGATGTTTACCTCTCAGCTCAAGAAGTAATATTTCCACAGGATTCTTTTCATCATCTGGCCTGAGATGCTCATGTCATAGAGGTGTTAATCACTGTGAATTAGTTTGCAACTTTCATCATATTTTAGATTCATTGCATTCTGTAATTATTTTATAAGCAAGCCCACCTTATTAGAAAGACCTGTCATGTTCTCATACCCTTCATGTTCCTTTCCCAAGCAGACAGGTGGTTGCTAAAATAAATAAATTGGACAGTTTAAAGAGCCTGACTTAAACAGCAGTATTAAATGGCATATCGTGGCTGAGCAACCACAATACAGGTAAGAATGACAGTGAACAAATTGGGGTGATTACCCAGACTAAATGCAGTCGTTATGGTTACCAAATATTACTGGAAGTTACTCTGTCAGGACAGCAGTCTGCTATGAATTTGCACATTTGTTTAACACAGACAAGCCAGAAATATTTGCTTCACAGGTAGAGTGCAAATGTAACAGCACTGATCAAACACCTGTCTTTGTGAGCAATAGCCACTAAATTAGTGAGAAAATGACAAAATCTGATGAGGATTTTACATTGTCTTTGCTAAATCTCGAGCAATAAAAGCAAAGCTGATCATTGAAATTAACCTTGCATGAAGGCACTGTTCAATAGTCTTAGTTAAGTGGAAGAATAAATTAGAACAAATTAGGTACAAAGTTTTAATTTTCAAAGACAAATTGCTAAATTAAGCAAACTGGTCAAAAGAATTACTTATGCTGAAGAGGTTTTTTTTTGCCAGTGAAAAAAAGGCTGAAATTTCTTTCAAGCAGATTTGCAAAAAGTACCTAGAATTTGCATACCAAACAGATAGAAAAAACTTTTAAGGAAATATTCTGTATTCAATTGAGTGGTCATCTTGAAAAATGAAAACTGAATTTCACATTTATTTAATAAAAAATTTATTGCCGGTTTCTCAATAAATCAGTACAAATTTATACGTGCATACTTTTTTTTTTTTTTTTTGAAATAAAGATTGCAAGTTTAAAATTAAAATCCATTCCTCACTAAAATGGAAATATTATTTGTCATTAGAAAAAGTGGACCTGCAAAGCTGGCAATTGGTAATCCATACAAATGATTTTGCAGAAGCTGGAAGGCTGCAATTAAGATGCATATCTCACTTTTCCCCTTGATATCAAGTTCTCTTCAGGTGTCACCACACTACATATGGAGAATATTTTTTGAATTCCCCGTTCTTTCACCTTCAAGATTTTTGCATAATGAGATTCACTTCTATTCGTCTGGTTTTGCTCAGAAAAACTGATGAATTACCCATTACTTTCTTATAAGCATTCTTGGGTTGGATTCAAGTGATTAAAGCCAATTAATGAACAGAAATGTTTCTTCTTGTCCAGAGTTTGAGATAGTGGTCAGACCCTCCTGACATAAAACTGGCCTACGTCTGAATGAGTTCTTGGTCCTAAATCATAACACTCAACAGCAACAAATGTTGGCTCCATACATAAGTGCCATAGCAAGTAGAAAAATTTCATCATGCATGAAAAGGTTGCATGATTTTCAGGGAAATTATCATTTCCTACACAATCCAAAGTTTCTGCTAGTCTTTTATGTGCTGATAGCAGGACTTCCAGGTGCTGTCAGATTTCGAAGTGTTTGCAATCCCTGACCTGAGGTGAGCAGACAATCCTCCACTGTGGCATCCTGCACTAGAAGTACTGGCTGTCTCTCTGCCTTGCCCTTTCACTGACCTACAGGTTTAATTCCTCCCAGATCTTGCTTTATTTTTCCAGGATATTTTTAGAGTCATAAACACCTCTGTAGGCATAACAGATGAACCTGAAAGTGGAGAGAACTGATGCTATTTTGCTTTCCTTGTACTTCTTTTTGTGCAGCACTATAAGACAGAGGGTGATAGAAAGATGTGTGAAATCTATTTAACGACAAGTTTTTACCTGGAATAAACCCATTCAAAGTAAGAATTTTTAATATAACAATTTAACTTGCTAAACCACACTAAGGAAGTTTTTGGACCAAATAGCTAAAAATCACTCTCAAACAGCTTTAACTGCTTAGAAATACCAGGGGTAGTCTTTTGGCCTTTGTGCTTTATTATAGGAATGCCAGGAGAAGGCTTTGAATTATATTGATGGGATTTAGTGATGAATGATTTAGAGATTATGTGATTTAGTAATGTGGCTCATATATGAGCTAAAAAGGTGAATGATAATGAACTTGTGATATGTATGATATATCACTTATGTGTGATATATCAGTTAACAGATTCAAATAGATGCTTGGATTGCTTCCTAGTAATTACAAGCAAGGGTTCACCAGCTATTATGGACAGAGCACTAGAAACCAGTCAGATGATGATTTTTAATTACTAGGCCTTTGGTTTTCCTCTAAGTTTTATTCTAGACTCTGGCAATTATTTTCCTGATGTTGTGTAACTTATCTCTGCCATATTTTTTCCAACCTGGCAGGCACAGACTGCTATTTGCACATTAGATATCAAAAGATGAAATAAAGGTGCATTTGAAGAAATAAGAAACCTCACACAGTCAAGGGAGGAAACAAAATTAATAAGCCATAGAGGAGCAACTAAAAGTTGCTACAATAAAACATCCCATTTAAGATTATTGTTATTTTTGTGACATAACACTTTTTCATAAAACTGCTGTTGAGGCCTTTTGTTTTATTGTGGCTGTATAACAACAGGAAAAAAAAAGGATTTCACTTCATGATTTTCCCTTTTATATTCCCTTTGGTGTATTGTATAAATACCCTTTGGTGTATTCCCTATTTCCTTACCAAAATCTAAAGGTTCATGGACAACCCACAGAGCACTGAGGATAGAGTCCCCAGATTGCCCACAGTGGAATGTAACAAAACCTGTGTTCAGTTAAATTGTGGCCACTGAACCTTAGTAGGATTGCACTCAGCAAACATTAAGAGGGTGGTGTGACAGGATGGCCAGGCTCATTACAGCATCTGAGCATAACTGTGCAGCTGCAGCATGGGAATGCTCCCAGTGAGTGAGTGAGTGACAGCAAAGTGTAGAGGGACTAGATGGCTCACAGAGATGTACAGATTTCCTCAAAGTAGTCAGGTCTGTAGAGTAACAAAACAAGTATAACTGCCAAATTCCACGTGTGTGGTTGCACAAAATAACCCTTAAATAAAGCTGACTGAATTTTCTCTCACTGTGATCACAAGACATTCTGCTGTGCCATGGGGCTGAGCCATTCACTTTCCTTAACAAGTGTTTCTGTCATTAGCTTTTAAAGTCACCTGAATGAAGTCAAAAGAAGCCTATGGCTAAGCAGCTGTCGAAGAACTGTGCACATGGAAGGCCTAGGATGTCTGTGCAATGAACAGGACTTTTTATAATGTTTCCTTTCACAAGGATTTAAAGGACAACTTCAATACAGATGGAGTCAATACAACCTCAGATCTCTACTATACACACATATATATACTTAAGTATTTTGATACACATGTGAGTTTAATGTGGAACTAGCAAATTGACCAAAAATGTGAACAGAATAAAAAAAAAAAAAATTTAAAAGCCGTCTTACTCATTTTGAGGTGTCATACAGTTCTACAGTTCATAGTGATGTAAAGCTGTAACAATTGTGCAACAGAATAACCTGCATTATTTTTTAATGACATTACCTAGTTGTAAAAACAGTGCCAGATTTGGTTCTCTGTTGACATGGTGAAAATGCAATTTTACACAGTCTACTAATCTCAGCAGAGTTATTCCCTCTGTTCATGGGTGACAAGTGTCCAGACCACAATGGACAACCCATACTGCAAATATTTCTGCATATTTTTTGTCATTTAGCTGTTTATGTCCTTGTCTTTTCCATGTCTGTTGCACTTACTGCACTGCCTTTGCAAGAGGTCAGGCAGTGAGCTGCTATTTCTCGGTGATCTCAGACCTGCCATCTGAAATAGAACATTGCAAAATTGTTCAAGTAGACATTGCTGGGATTCTAACAGAACATTCATGAGAGACATTTTATATGCTCTGAAATACTTTCTCCTGTGCCTGTCAACAGCCATCGAGCTGAAAAACAGGGACAGAGTTACAAGCGCAAGGGCTGAGATACAGTCTGTCACTTGAACTAACCAGATTAATAAAATTAATGAAACCAGAAAAAAAGTAACAAAACAAGTCTACCTGTTCCTTCGTGGTTTTAGGAAAGTAAAAATCAAAGATGGTCAAAATTTTCCAGATTTTAAGTTTTTGCTACGCACTTTAAATAACACAGCTGTCAATATGAAGAGAATCATAGAAACCACACTATATATAAAAGGGAAATTTATTTCATCTTTTAAATGAAAACCTTAGATGCAAATTACCCTAAATGCTCAGAAACCCTGCTGCCTTTAAAGAAATCATGGCATTCTTCCTGTTGATTTGGCCACAGAGCTTAATGTCTTGATCCAAGAAAGAAACTTAGTGCATGCCAAAGGACAGAAGCTGTTTTGTGAGCAGAGAATAGGATCTAAGGGTGTTGATAAGTATGGTATCCTAAGAGTGTTGATCATTATGGGATCTAAGAGTGCAGAAGAACTAGCCAAAATGTTTTAAGTCACTGGTGCCAGGTCTCAGATCCTCTTCTCTGCAGGAGAATCCTCAGGACTGAATTCTTCAAGTGTCAAGCCAGCTTTCACTCATGGTATTGTGAAATTCTTCCACTTAGTTGAGGAAAGAACTGACAAAAAGTAATTGACTACCCTTACAAAATAAGCAGAATAATTCTTCCCTATTTGCACAGCTTAACTTTCTCTTTAAAAATCTCACCACTGTAGTTAAATCTCCTTCGGCACTTAGAAAGCTGTTAGAGGACATTTCACAGATACAGCTGCAACAAATACAGGTTTTCTATCATGCATTCCTGCTATAAGCTCTCAAAGAATCATGGGAAAGATTCTAAAAACTGCATTTGTACCTGACAAAAGATTTTTATGTGATTAAAGCTCATCTGCACACCCACAAAAGAAGAGAGAGATAACAGCATGTGGGAAAAATCAAAATACACCCTTCCCAATTACTGCCACACCCAGCATGGGAGCCATCAGCCCATAAAATACTCATCTCTACAAGACCAGAGAGGTGCAAGAGAACAAAAGCAATGAGAGGACCCAAACTAAAGATTCAAAGGAATGATTGCTTTGTCTAGGCTTCTCTCAGAGCAGCCCTAGTAGAGCCTCAGCACCAAAGTCTGGATATTAAGGCCATCAACATGAGTTATGAGTACAGCGTCATTTCATGGTTTTACCCTAGCTGAGGTGGGGGAATGTGCCTAAGGATATGGGACTTATCACGGGATGCAAGAGAAGTTCATTTCAAGATTTATTTTGGGATGTTTAGAGGACAAGTCAAAGGTGGGGAAAGAAAGACAACTTTGGGAGGAACAAGTGTGAGGATAAGAAGAGACAGAGAGGCCAATCAGGCACAGTTGTCTCCTTGGTATGCATCTCTGGCCAGAGCTGCACCTGACACAATCAGCCTGTCCCATCTTCTTTCAAAATTTCTTTCAGTGAGGGACTCTCTACTGAGTGTGTCTGTACCGAGGTCTGGGTGCCAGCAATTGCAGTCAGACCACGAGTCAGGAATACCATGTACCTGTGTGGAAGTGACTGGAGAGGCTTGAGTGAGTGAAAGCCAGTGGCAGCTTGCAGCTGCAGTGAGGCTGCAGCCTCAGGGGCTCGTATGTGCAGGTGACAGCAACTGAGCAGACTGAGATCTAGTGGCAAGTTGTACATGTATATGTCTATATATATATATATATATACACACATATATATTTTCACTGGGGTATCTCCATCCCACACAACAGATGGAAGTGAGATGAGCTCCATGTGAGTGTTCTGGGCCTGATCTGTGTAGCCAGCCACATTTATGTGTGATGGATGGTCCTGTGTGTGCACTGTGAGTGTACACCCTGAGAACATGTGCTAAGTCTCACTACTGGTTGGACCTGGGGCATGAAGCTTACCCATTTCAGGGCTATTGGATCCAGCAAAGTAGAAATTCACTGCACAATATGTTAAATATTTTTTAGTGACTATCTTAATTCATTGCCCCAGTTCTTTAAACACTTTAAGTTAGTCTCTTCTGGCACTTGTTTAATTATTGCATTGATAAATTCTGTTTTAAAAAGCAGTTCAAAGTATTTCTAGAGTGTACAGCCAACTATATTTTTCTTCTTTGGAAGACCTTTAAATTTGAGGATATTTATCTATTTAAGTATTTTTGTCTTCAGTGTTGAACTATCCTAGAGCTCTGAGTATGATGAGTATCAGAAGAAAGTTTTCCAAAAAGATTTTTAAAAAATAGCACAGGAACAATTACATATTATGCTTATCAGTAGTAAAAAATGAACTTCAGGAGGAAGTTCAAGATTTTTATCTGTAGTGGGATTTTTTTTATAAATATTGAGGACCCTTTTAGAAAATGTTTTTCAGTCTTCTCTCTAATTTGCATGTGACATTATGTTCTTTTCCAGATAAGTCTAAGGATTTCTAATTGACATTGACAGGAGTATCCTCACATTTCCTTAGGTAGAATTTAATTTGAAATATGCATTAATTCTGTAATGAGTCAGCATTTCTGGATGAATGTTCCAACATGAACATTCATTTTTTGCTGTGTATATCTCTTAGCAACTGAGAAATTACAGCCTTAATTTCATTTTAAAACTCCTGTGTTTAATAAACCTCTTAAACCTCTTACCTCTTTTTTTTTTTTTTTTTTCCCCACTATGAAGCAAATACATGAATTATCAAGGCTTGCCTTGGACTCTTGATAATTCATCTGTCTTACACAAAAAAACTGCGAGATATTGTTCTGAAGGATGATGAGAGAATCCCTGGACAAGCGAGAATTAGCAACTGCTAGGGTTTTTCAGTTGCTGAGCCCATCACAGCCCCTGCAAAGGCACCAGCAGGCAGGAGAGACCAGCAAGTACACTCCCAGAGCTCACCAGAGCTGATGGGTCCAGGGAACGGTCACATATGCAAGGTGACAGGCACCTCTGAGAAGTGAGGACGGGGTGAAGGCAAGGACAAGCACAGCTTTCCTTCCCACTTCTCCTTAGCAGCAGAAAACTGGCAAAGCCAGCTCTTCCTGCTCTCTCTCCCTCCCTCCCCCGTGGTTTTGCTTAATGCTGCTGAGCAGGCTGGAGCCAGTTTTGTGTTCTTTAGTTCCTGTGAGGATATGAGCCACTGTCCTAGGATAAAATCTGAGGAAGCATGATTGCTTGAATGAGAGTTTTGCCTCTTAGTAGATATTGTGTGAAGAAATGCTGGCCAAAACAAATTAGAGAGATTAGCTGTTTTAATAGTTAAGCAACTCATCTACCTTCAAGACAGACAGACAACCAGTGACAACTCAGGTGTTAATTACAATTAAATATTTCATACAATATTTGCAGCAGCCTTGCAGAAGCTCTCACAGCCCTGTAGTATCATTCATAGTCTAGCAGGGGACATTTCTAAGCAAAAACCTAGTTTGAATAGGACTCGTAGTCTAAACACTGTTCCATTTTTGTATTTTTGTTTCAGAAGCTCTCACATTTGCTAAGGAAACAGCATGGTCAAGGACCTCCTGACCATAATATTGGCAGAATTCCTTTCTTTCTCCTTTATTCAAAGCAAGGTCACTGTAACAAATATTCATAGGCTTTTCAGTACTGAAAGGAATCAAATATCCAATGCTGCAGAGTTCCTTGGCACACTGTATTGCTATAAACTCAAATACTGCAAAGTGTAAGGTTCTATTCCAATGGTGCCACAGTTTCAATGTATCAAATTTGACACTTTTTCAATAAAATAGGCTAAATTTAGATAACCATATGCTCATGCTGACAAACTAGCTTCTCCTTGATATGTGTTTTCATTAAAGAGTACAAGAGGGCCTCAAAGTTTAATTAGCCTTAAATTAATTCCAAATATTGTATTAAATTACAGTAGAAAGGTTAAGTTCTTGAGCAAACAGCAGGAATGAATATTTTTTACTCAATGCACAAAGATTCAGCTGTAAAAATTCCATTAATGTTAATAGGAGTCATGCTGCCAAATTCAAAAATCATGCTATAAATATTTTATCTGTCTATGCTCTTACTGCAGACTAATAAAACTTGTCCAGTTAAAGCCCCTTTTCTCTTGACTGCCTGCTAAGCAAAGTTGAAGAGTACACACATATGAATAGAGAAGTACTATTCTGCACTGGGGCAGCATCACCTTGAGTCCTGTGTGCAGTTTTGGGCACCACAATATACAAAAGATGTGAAGTTGTTAGAGAATGTACTAAGAAAGGCCACGAGGATGGGGAAGGTCCTGGAGGGGCAGCCATATAAGGAGTGCCTGAGGTCACTTGTTCTGTTCAGCCTGAAGAAAAGGAGACTCAGGGGAGACCTCATTGCAGTCTGCAGCTTCCTTGTGAGGGGGCGAGGAGGGGCAGTCACTGATCTCTTCTCTGTGGTGACAGTGACAGACCCGAGGGAATGCCTGGAAACTGAGAGGAGGTTTAGGTTGGACATCAGGAAAAGGTTCTTCACCCAGAGGGTGGTTGGGCACTGGAGCAGGCTCCCCAGGGGAGTGGTCACAGCGCCAGCCTGACAGAGTTCAAGAAGTGTTTGGACCCTGCTCTCAGGCACAGCGTGTGACTCTTGGGGTGTCCTGTGCAGAGCCAGGAGTGGGACTGCATGATCCTTATGGATCCCTTCCAACTCAGCATATTC
Source organism: Vidua chalybeata (assembly GCF_026979565.1). Classification (NCBI taxonomy): domain Eukaryota; kingdom Metazoa; phylum Chordata; class Aves; order Passeriformes; family Viduidae; genus Vidua; species Vidua chalybeata. The sequence goes on from NC_071535.1 coordinate 29,411,609, forward strand.
TGTTATTCTATGAAGTATTTTATCAATAGAGATGTATTTATAATTTGTGCTTCAGCAACTAAAGAAGATGAGCAAGTGTCACAGTTACACTTCAATCTTTCCATCATTTTAAAGAGATTTTTAAACAACTAGTTTTTAGTCTGAAAAATTAAAAATGTAATGATTTTAAAGAAATCCTTCTTTTTAGTAACTGACACTGGCTTTTTCTTAGCATGACTCCCAACAATATACAATGATGTATTCATTTATGTGTGATTAGGCCATAAAGACTGATTTAATTCAGTGTATGTTATTTATAAGATCAATGTCACTCTAAAATTCACTTCTTTTTCAACGTGCCTCATTAAGCATTATGATTCTCTTGATTGTTCATGCTCTGTGATCCTCTTGGTTCGAAGTAAGCTGAATTTAAGCTATAGATCACATAGATGAAGGCAGAAAAAATTTTCAGTCTCCACTAACATAAAAATTACATTAATAAATGCAGGAGATATAATTTCTAAAAATTGAATAATAATTAAATTATGTTTTACCAGTTTTTTTAAACGAAACTCCCACAAACTAAATAAAATATAATTGGATGCCTTGTACATGTTTTTTGAAAAATTCTATATTTGCTGAGACTTTAAGAATTACAATACCTTAACATATGTGCAGAATTGGAGTTAATAATAATAATTAAAAAAGAAAACCAGAAAAATTACAGCTCCCTGTAGTTGTATGAGACACAATCCAAACAATAACCACAATATTAAGTTGAAGAATACATCAAGAAAACAGACACAGAATTAAAAATAAACAAATAAAAACCCAAACCTCAAGTTGTGACATTAATATAAACATGTTAATATTTTTTTTTATGTACTTCAACCTTTTTATAAACAGAGGAGCTTCAATATTTTCATGAGAGAGAAATATGAAGAATTTCACTTTGGGAAAATTAGTACAAACATATATAGCAGATGTAACAAATTATTTCCTTGGTCCTACAAATTATGTTTCCACGTGCACATGAGAAAATGGTGGTAAAGACTTGAATGTGTTCTCTCTATATATACGCAACCTAAATATTGCTCAATTAACACTTTGTCTGTGCACATTTAACAATGTCAGATGTGGACTCCTCTCAGAGTTATACATATGTCCATATGTAGAATTATACATGTTCTTACACAAAGAACATTGCTAGAACAGGTTTTGTCTTCTTTTTTTTCAAAGGGGAAAGCAAAGAAATTACTATGGCCCTTCTCTTTCTTCAGAACCTCTGAATCTCTTGCACCTGAATATCGCATGCAGTGCAAATGTGGAAGCCCCTTTATTTAAGTGGTTTTGGCCTTGCAGTAGCTCCATTCATAACATGTTCATCACAAGTCACTCTTTAATGTGCAGCTTTGAGTCTGGTTGCTCCATTAAAGTCTGCTTGATATCCATGTCAAGTACCACCTGCTTTCTGGCAGGCAGATTTTCTGGTGGCAAAATGGTTTTTGTTACAGAGCAATTGTGAATTTTCAAAAAAAAAACCCTGAAGTTAGGAGCGAAACTAGGGACATCACTATTCATGATGGCTTTGGACATTGTAATGCACTATTTAAATTATTCAAAGTAAAACTGGAAAATAGTTGGAAATAATTTCAAGAAACATTTTGCTTACATAAAAGATAATGCAAAGAATCTTGTATATTTTCTTGGAATATGTTGTGAATATGTTTTAATCCCTAAACTGTTAATAAATAGGGGAAAGTAAGTCCATAGTACACCTACTTTTCTCTAATGCCCACAAATCCTTAGTTTTTTTCCCCCAATTTTGCTGTTATACGTTTCCTTAAAGTTATCTATTCACAATATGTATTTCTAATATGTTAAAAAATCTCTGCTCAGTGTAAATTAAAGAAAAAAAAAGATTTGACAAATAAAGCTTGTCACTGAAAAGGAAACCCTCTCTTCCAAAGGTAATGTTGTTTTACTGGTGAAAATAATTTTCTATTTTAGTATTCCTCAAACAAAACCCCAAATTGTTAGCAGATTTAAAATATAAGATTAATTATTATAACATCTTTCAAAAAATAGAGAGTTGATTTCAAACTGTAACCTTTTAACCTTTCTCTTAAAAAAACCCAATCATGATTTCATTGGAAACTTCACAAAATACTTCCAAAATGAAAGTTACACTTAATTAATTATGTGCCATGAAATATATTTATAGATAAATCATATGCAGAAAATGCTGTCTTCAGTGAAAGAAACAAAAGTCAAGATTTGTGTAATCACTTTAGGGTGTATTAATTATTATCCAGGTACTGGTAACACTTCTATATCCTTTTTTGCTGCACTACATATGCAAAAAATAGGTGGATTAATAGCAAATTACCTTACTTACACATTCTGTTGAATACAAGAGTAATTCTCACTTTGAGGGGATATCAGAAAGTCATTTTATGTGTGGGTCTCCATAACCTGGAGATGAGATTGATCTGTATTTCAGACACCACCAAGAAGAAGCTGATAGATTTTAATGGTGCGAAGACAAGCTTCTTAAAAGCCATCACTTAGAGAGACACCTGCTCAGCTAAACTCTCTAAAGCAATTGGTATAGCCCATAGCCCTAGAAGTCACAGGAAAAGGGTGATTGCTGGGGGTTTTTGCATGTTAAATATCCAGTCAGACCATTGCATCTAGCTCAGTTTCTAACTGTCTCTGAAATTCAATCTGTAACATGCTAATTCAATTTATGTAAAATCTTTTCACAAACTTGCAAACATTTAGCTTCAAATATACATAACTATATGCATGGTTTATTTTTAATGCAGTGCCAGGGAATACTCCATATCTAATGGGCTGTTGACTCTTGATTGATTTCTTTAGAACATTTTAATAGACATAATATGAAGCACTTCCTAGCTCAATTTTTTTCATAGAGATACTATCAGAATTTGATTGAGAGGATGGTGAGGTTTAGGATCTGGTATTAGTAGCTGATACTAACTTAGTGTGTTTTCTGAAAGTTTACAATAAAATAGACTTTCTGGGAAGAACATTCCAAAATATCCAGGGACAGGTGTGCAATACAGAAATGCTGTAATTTCACCTGTTAATCTCATGAAATAAAAGTGCTTCACCCAGCTGGGGATTGACTTGCTCCCATGGAAAATGAAGTCTTGTCATTAAATTCATGAAATACCAGACCAGACTCTAAGTACTGAAAACATATGCCTATGTTCTCCTCATATAACCCAATTTTTTAATTCCCATTTCTATATTTGCACACCAAACAAAAGCTTCTAATCTGTTTTGCTGAAGAAGCAAGGTGAAACAGTTATATTCAAGCAAAATAAAGCCAAAAGAATGCAGGCACAATGTCCACCTGATCCAACCTCTTGGTCTGAAAAAAAATGTATTCTTTTAAAAATGCAGGAAAATAATTCTTCCTCACACTTAACATTTCATGTACATTCTTTCCTATGGTTCTTTACATAGCAGCAGCTTTGTCCTACCCTGCTAGGGATAATGCAAGAAAAGCATTGCACCCACTCTGAAGATTCTGTGTTTCTTATTTCTTTATCCATCTGACGACTTCTACAATTGATTCATCTCAGTTACCTCTTTGTTCTTCAATTTTCCCTTGAAAAAGATGAAAATCCTTACATTTCTTCAGTCAGAGGTCTCTAAAACTAAACCCTGTATTGGACCAGTGAATTCAACTTCCCCAAGCAAAAATGCTACATGAAAAAAATGCTGCTAGTTTTCATTATGAAAAAAATATTCCTCTTTAAAAAAAAATTTAATAGACTGTCATTGTATCTTATACATATCTGGTAAATGGTTCATAACCCCTATGTAAATAGTTTTTGAAATTCACACAAGAGTGGAAAGCACAAGACCAAGTCTATATAGAAATGATGTCATTATTTAATGTATATTTTAAAATTCCATGGAACTAATGGTTTGTTAGATTCTGTTGCAATTTTCTGTAGGAGCTTAGTGAATATAGCATTTAGGTTTGCACTTATCATGACACATAATATTGTCCACCAGTGCAAAACAATGTAAACAATAAAGAAAACAAACGTTAACTCAATTTTCATTTTTAATGTCTGTTCCTTACAGAGATGTCAATGGTGAGACTAATTTATTTCACTGAGGCAGGAGTAAGACCTAAGTAGCCAGTAATGTGCTCTTCAGCTTCATGTTCACTCATTTCTGTCCAGTTAACACACCTTTCCATTGCTGTGACAATTTTAAAGTATTTATTCTGTAAATGGTCAGCTTTCATGCAAACAGTCCATTAGCATTAATCATATGATTCTCACATACATTGACAAAAAACCCATGTTTGCTATATTTCTCTTGTCCATGACAAATAAGCAGTTGGTAAGAAATGAAAAATAACAACTTAAAAGGAAGGTTGGAATAACTGATCTCTTGACACATTTCATCTCTCATCTGGAATATGAAAAGCCATATTCCAAATATGGTGAATGATGTTTCTGTTGATCAAAATATAAGTCTTTGCCTACTTTATCGCTGATCCTGTTACATAAATCAGCATTTACATTTCCTGATATTCTTCTCTTTGAACAAATCTGAAGAATCCCAACTTAATGGAGTAAAAATATGCAACTACATTTAAAAAAATTAAATTAACTGAGTCATTTGCATTGACTAATATAAACAGATACTTTCTAAATATGACCTTAGAATTTTAAGGTATTAAAATCTTATCTCTTTCAAGACATGCACCTTCACTATAGTTTGACTGAAAGCTGCTATGCAGTCACTGGAAAAAAACTTGCATTAGGGCTTCTTCCTAACAGGAAAATATGCTGAACCTGAAGCAAAACCCAATGAAGTTGTTTTTCCAATTTTAATTTGCACTGGATCAAGCACTGTGCACACAATCTCTCACTTCTTCAACATTAAAGGAGTGATTATGACTGTAAAATAATATTTTCCCTTTCAATATCTGTTCAAAATGAGATTTTTGAAAACCATCCCAGGACTCTGCAAAATGAAAATCAGACGTGGATTTGTGTGTCAAATAATAATCTTCAGAAGCTTGTTATTTTGCAGATGGAGATTTTAGCTGCCATGTTGTCCTTCTAAAAATAACATGCAGTTTTCCAGTGAGCATGCAGTCAACTAGCAATATCAGTGTGCGTTTTTATCACAAAGAATTTGAGAAATCCGTCTTTAGAGGTTTCTATAATCAAATCAGGAAAACTCTTAAATTTATACATAAGGAAAAATATTTTTTAAATCTTTAAAAACATGACACATCTTTAATGCTTCACAGTGGAAGAAAAAAGACAGATGAATGTGATAATGGATAGACTATCTAAGAATTAATCAACATTTTTTTAAAGTGACAATGCTGGCAAATGACAAGAATGGAATGTTAAGGTATCTGTTGTAAGCCAAGAAGAAAAGATTATATGAATCATCTCCGAGCCAATATATAATAAAATCCATTTTCAGGCTTGACATAAAATACAATCAAAAGGCCTTTTATGACTCTGAGCCCATGTCTCCTTCTTATGTTATAAATACCCCTAAATTTTCCAGCACCATTTTGGCCCTTTTCTTTTAAGGGCAGATACTATTTAGTTAGAAATGCACTTGTATGTTTTTTAGTCCTGATCCAACTCCTACTGTTGCCAGACAAATATTTTATGTTGAATTCAGAAGGAATTTTAAAAATGTTTAAAAAATCATTAAGTAAACCTTAGTATTCTATTCTGTATTAAGATAATTGCTGCTAACAGAGATTCATTTGAGACTGCCCCAGTGGCTTGCCAGTAAGTTGATGGGACATGAACAACATATTTCTTAAACCAGCTGTAAGGCAGAAACGCTGAGGTTACTATTTGGATTCCCTGATGAAAAGCTGCAATTGTTTCTTTTATGGGTAAATGTATTCTGGCTATTCCTAGAGTGACCTTGGCAGCCAACTGTGTTGCCCTTAGTGTCAGCAGAAAGAAGGCTGTTGGTGTCAGTGGGCTTTGGATCAGGCTTTAAAGACAGAGGAAGCTTGCTTAAGGAGGAAAACAGACATAAAAAACAGTCCTGATTTCCCAGGTTTTGTTGCTTAGTGTTTAGAATACCAACAAGACATTTTAAACCCTGAAGAATAATTGTTGTAAGTCAATTATTTTAACCCTGTAAGTTTTTTTACAATTGTATACAAGAATAAAGAACAAATTTCTCTGGCTTACAAAAAAAAAAAAAAAGGCAAGTATTTATTTATCAATAGATACTTTAGCTGCTTTTTACACCATTGCAATGACTAAACAAATAGCATAAAATAAACAAGAGTATAAAATCATTTCACTCCAGCTGGTATCCCAAGACAACCTTTTGACTAAGTACAGAGTTAGATGTTTCAAGTATGGCACTTATATAAATAAGAGCAGAGAAAAGATGATATATTCACAGTTAAATGCAATGAACTCTCTTCCTTTGGTATGTGTGTCGTCATATGTGATTGTAGGTAAATGCATAACTCGTCTGGCATGAACCAGCTCCATCGTATTCATGCACATATTAGGGAATCAATCAAAATGTACTGATATATTCTGCAGATCACAACTAATGCAAGATGTTTAAGGTCTCTGGTGTGTGTGTGTGTGTGTGTGTGTGTGTGTGTGTGGACAGGCAAAGAAAAAATGGCAAAATTATATTCAGCATTTATTTTTAGCGTGACTAATTGATGCACAAACCATGATAGAAAATAGCTAGTAATACACACCAGGAATAAAGTCTGTGATCTAGACAAACAAAATAAGACATCTGTGAGATACGTGAACGCAGATGTCCTGACTGAGCTGTGGTTAGGTTCCTTACAGTGTGCTTACCCTCCTTTTAAAATGTGCTTATGCCTGCACATTGCAAGAGTGTCCCCCACCCCACCCCATACAGAGTATCCTTGCAGAGTTTTTGATATGAACATTCTACACATTTACAATAATTAGTCAGACAGTTCAAACTGTAAACATCCTAATGACAACCAAAAAGCTGCTTCACTGACAGATAAAACCCAATCATTAGAAAGAAAAGTAGGAATAATAGTAGCTGTGCTGTAAGGCTAGGTCAAGCATGGTTTTAGAGCTGTTTTTTCAGTCTTTTATATAGCGCTGCATTTTGCAGCTAGTTCAGTAAGTGGAGATCCAATACCTTAATGGCTTTCTTGGTGGTTTGATAAAATGCTTGCCTAAGCAATGTACCTTTCTCTAATGGTATCTGGGTCTGTTCCACCTGGCACAGTGTTTCAGTTCTGTCACAGCCTCACACATAAGCTGAGTCACTTGACTGAGTCCTGCCGAAGTTAGGCATGCTCATTCTTGGCAGGTCCTTATTTCTGATTTCATAAATGGATTTCCTTTTTGCCTGTACTCCTCTCACTGCCATTTTGATCTTTCTCCAGCCCAAGTGGTTCAGTTCTGCCAAATTAAGCACCACACAAATCCCACTGACAGCAAACATGAATACCAAGAATACAGTCTTCTCAGTGGGTCTAGAAACATAGCACTCTACTTCTTTAATGCAAGGGTATCTGTCACATTCGTACATGGAAGGGACATTGAATCCGTACAGAAAATACTGTCCCACTAAGAATCCAATCTCTAGGGCATTTCGAAAGACCACTTGGATGATATAAAATCGAGAAATGCCTTCTTGCCTCCTCATCTTTGATTTTGTAGTTCTGATAGCAGGATTGGGGATTTCCTTCACTTCTAAGCAGTCTGGTTCTGCCTCTTTGGTGGAGTTCTCAGTGTTTTGCAGCACCCCATTGACAATCGTGTTCTTGATTTTCTTACTGTCCTCACGCTTCATTGAATCCTGGTCCCTTTCCAAGGTAAGGAAGACAGTGGAGTACCTCCGTTCCCTTTGTTTAGCAGACTGGTGAACGGAGTATGTTATGAAGCACAGGCTGGGGGTGCACACCATGATGATCTGGAACACCCAGTACCTTATGTGAGAAATGGGGAAAGCCTGGTCATAACAAGCCTGGTTGCAGCCTGGCTGCAGCGTGTTACAGACAAACATCGTTTGCTCGTCATCGTACACCGTCTCCCCTACAATGGCCACAATGAGAATTCTGAAGATCACCACCACGGTCAGCAGGATCCTGCAACAGAGAAGCCCGTCAGTGCGCGCCGCCGCCGCGCGGCCGGGAGCTGTCCAGTGCTGACCGGGCCCCGCCGCCGCGGCACAGCGGACCGGCACCGGCCCCGACTCAGGCACCGGCCCCGGCCCCGGCACCTCGAACCGACCCCGGCACCTCGAACCGACCCCGGCGCCTCGAACCGACCCCGCTTCCGCGCGGGGGGCGCGCAGGCTGTGCGGCAACGCCTCGGCGCGGCCGTGTGCTACAGACCGCGGGCGGCGGTCAGCGCTGGCCCCCGCCCGGCCCTTTCGGCCGAAGGGCGATCACACGGGCCCTGGGGCCACCGAGAGCACGGCCGGGAAAGGAGAGGGGCTGCGCCGGCAGCGGGACCCCGATGGTAGTGGGGTCTCCCCGACTACCGTCCGGTGCCCCGTGGCTCCTCGGGGACAAGGACGGCGGCGCTGGCGGTGTCCCCATGCCCCCGAGCCCCGTGCCGCATACCAGCCTCTCCAACACACAAACACGCACACACACTCACACACTCACACACACGCACAGACAAGACACGCGAGCTCCAGGCACACACCGAAAGAGCCCGGCCGAAGGGCACCGCGCAGCCGGGACCCTCCGTGCACCGCCGACCTCCCGGCCGGCCGGCTCGGACAGGAGGGGATCCCCCCGTGCTCCCCGCAGCTCTCCCGCGACCCTTACCTCCCTATCATAGTAGAATGCTGCTGCACGGCAGCTTCCAGTAGCCTCTCTAGAATAGTCCATTCCCCCATCGCTGTTCATCCGGAGACAAAGACTTTGGCAAGCGTAGGGGATCTCTTCACTTCTGCCTTTTTTCACCCCTCCTTTTTTTTTTTTTTTTTTTTTTTTTTCAGGGGGAGGGAAAACAAATCGAAGAGCAGCCCGTCTCTACCGCCCGTAGTCCGGTGGCGGGAGGGCGGCTGGAGGCGGCAGCCCAGCCGAGGGCTCCCGGTTCGGCTCGGCTCTGCGGGGCTTGGGGCCGCTCGGCAGCCGCCCCCGGCCCGGCCCGCTCGGCTCGTGGCGCGGTGCGGCGCGGCGGGCGGACCGGCGGCGTGGAGGGAGGAAGGTTGGCTTTAATGTCTTGCTGCCTCTAATCTGCCTTTAAGTAGTCTCCGCTTGCGTCACTGACAGGTTGGTGGAGAGCAGCCAAAAGCAGCGCTCGGATTTTCTCATTTTTATTATTCCGGTGAATACAAACAAATAAATGCAATAAAAATAAATGAAATAAATAAACAGAGCAGGAGGAGGGAGGGCGGAGGAAGGGCTGCCCCGGCAGGCACGAGGCTCATTGTGCAACCGAGTGCCTCCTTGCCGGAGCGCCCCGGCCGGGCTCCCGCTGCCCCTCGGCCCCCGCCCGCCGGCACACCCCGCGCTCCTCCCGGGAGCGCAGCCCCGCCAGCACCGGGCGCTGCCTCGGCTGCCCCTCCGAAACGCTGCTCTAGGGAGGCTGACACGGCGGCCCCTCCAGTCACGGACCCCTGGCCGCGGGTCCCCAGGGGTTGCTGGGCTTTGCCTCACTCCTGGAGATCAAAACTGCGGTGTAATACAGCAGTGACCTTACTTGTTAGAACTGCTAAGCCCTGGAAGATATTTGACTTCAAATTGTATCTTTATTCTCCCCTGATTACAGTTATAAGAATCACTGCAGGGAAATGAAGCTCATTCATACCTGTTTCAGAGAATTCTGAGACTAAGATTGCATTTATGCTAAAAAAGACAGCAAATCTTCATACAAAACATCTCTAAACAGTACAAGAAAAAAGTATCTTGAATAAATCCCTGCATTATAATCAGTACACATATTTTATTCTCAAAAACAACTGTGCTTAAAATAGTTTTTTTTTTATTTTACATATACCCTTTACAGATTGTACCTGAGACATCACCAAATATTTCCACATAAAACATTGGTACCAACTGGAATTTACTACAGTGAAGCAGTGTAAGATATATTCTCGTATTCTGTATATTTACAAAATAATCAAGTAAACCTTCACGCCTGCTCAACTAATCTAATTAAAGAACAACATAAGAAAAATTCTTATCAGTCTTATCATAATATTCCTACCATTGAACTCCATAAAATCAAATTCTTTCTAAAGCAGAACTGCATAGATCATAAATAGTGTAGTCCTTCTTTTTTTTTTCCTTGCAGCTCATGAACCAATTTGATGTTATATTAAAGATGTTAAGTGTTTTCTGAATAAATGGGACCATGCTTCATCTGTGCAAGAAGGCATCTGTATGCTTTAGACTCCCCAAGGTTTGTTGTCTTTTCATTTGGACTATGCAGATGGTCTCTGCTTCACGTGATACTGGGTCAGTTGACTGATTGAATTAGGAAAGTATCAAACAAGAGAGGATCAGTGAATACACAGAAATTCTGCACAAAAATTGAGAGATTTTTATTGACTGGGAGACCCCACTCCCAGACAAGAGTCTTTGGCTTTTTGTATATTGTTTCTAAAAATTGCTGCTGCAACAATACCAAAGCTATAAAGAAGTAGCTGGAGTTTGGTTTGGTTGTTTTAAGAAGATTGTGGTATCTATCCAGCTACCCTGACAACCGAGTGTCTCATATAGACCCAAACTGTCTGTTTGCAGATGGGTCTGAAAAAGAGAGAAATCAAAGCAGTAAGGGAAGCAGTAATGCATGTGTGGAAGGACAGAGGGCAGAGAATATGCTAAGAAGCTAATGATGATAATCCTATTTAGCACACCAAACAGAGGGAAAACCCAGGATTGAAGTTACTGCAGAGGATAGAAAATTTTGGTTCATAGACAAATAACAGAATTTCTACAAAGGAAAGCTGTTCCCTGGTACTGCTATAGAAAACCCATTTATCTGAACTTTTAGGACCCTTAAATGAAAAGGAATTACATTCTGATCATATCAAGCACTGGTCTCTTAATTAACAGTTAGTCAATGTTTGCTGTGTTCCTGATAGCTCAGTCATGAAGACAAGGAGGGAAAATATCATAAATGAATGCTGCAAACATATACACATTGTTATTAAATTGCTTTTGATTTATTTATGGTTTAAAGTTAAATTCTTTCAGACCTTCTTTTACAGGAGTTGCATCTCATTCTGGAATACCTGACATCTCCTTTTTCAGCAGTAACCTCATATGCCACTGCAACCACATTCACATGCAGGATACTTGACCTTCCTCTTGAGAAAGTTTACAGGACTTCAGACCTTGGTGAGTTTGGAAAAAAAAATTCCGTGAGTCTCTTTCACAAGGCCAACATTCATTTTACATGGCTAAAAAATTCAAAGGAAGCTTCTATATCTCAAATTTATATGTGTGATTTCTGAGGCTATGAATTTCTGTCCTTTATTTGAGGCCTGACTTGCTGTCAAAATAGAAGTAATAAGAATCAACATGATGTTCTCTGAATGTTTTACACAACAGTAAAAAGTGTATGAATAATGCAATTAACTGCATTTCCATTATCCTCTGGACTTATCTGACAAATTGTCTAAATCAAAAAGTACTCAGACTATGTATAGTCATGACTGTAAGTTGTAGACGTAAGAAGATTTTCAGCTTCTAAAGGTTCATCTTAGTTTTTACACCATTCCCCTGAATGCTTCAGCCAATGACAAAGCCAAGATTTGCAGAGCAGCAGGCTGCCAGAGATGCTGTGGATGCACATTGCAGTGTGTACATATTCAGACTGGAAACCCATGCCTACATTTCATTCAAAAGTATTCAGGATTATCAAAACTTTATATCTTCTGGCTTACGAAGAACTGTTTCCTAAGGAAGCAGCAATAACAGTTTGCATCAGGGCTAAGCTTGTCTTGTTCAATATTATTATTAGTTGCACAGACAGGAAACAAAATCAGCTTGCTTTTCCACACAGAGGCTTTTGGGTGATAGGGTGTATTTTTGTTCCTCTTGCTTTGCATTCAAAGAGAATAAGTACTCCTCTTCCATCCAAATTCAGTATAAACTCTGTCATTCCTAACAGGATCTCAATCTTTGCAAAAAGAAAATTCAGTCTGCATGAGTTCAAAGATGCCAGTGCCATGATATTCATTTCTGATGAAGTAATATAGACTAAGTCAATCGTGGATTAGGTCTGAAGAATGAGACTATATGTGTCCTCAGTTTGAAGCCAAACTGAGGTTAATCTGTCTGTAAGAAGCTGTAGGCCAGATTCTCTCTAAGAAATCCAGCCCTTTTGCCCTGATCTGGTTTTGTAAAGGGTCTGGAGAGCAATCAAGTCTTGCAGAATGCACATTCCTCAAGGATGGAGCAGAACAGACTGAGAGCAGAACTGACACATTTGGCTGACCCCCTGCAAACTGGGCGTGGATGACATGACAGGGTCAGGGTGAGGTAGCCACATGGCCAGTGCTGTAATACAGTGTGCTAAACAGCTTTCTCTGCTGAGGTTTACTAGTGTAAAAACACAATACAGATCCTACATGAGCCTTCCACATTCACCGCCTCCTTTTAAAGTTATACATTTGTTCTAAATTTACTCCAAATATTTTGTCTTAAAATAAATCAAATCAATTATTAGTACTATGACAACAATCTCCCTCAATGCAATTTTTTGCAGCTGTTTGCAGTGGATCCATCATCATAGCATAAGAATATATGTCATATTTATATTCTAAAATTGCATGACAAATAAATGACCGTATTTCATTGTTATATTGGAAACCACTATTTCCACCATTTGTAGCAAACTTGAAGCAAATAAATGAAATAAATTGAAATTAAATTAAACAAATATAGGCTATAAATAAAGAAAAGTATGGAGATTTCTTTCAGCAGTTTTTGTGGAAAAATTATGTTGCCCTATAGCTGTATAATATATAATGTGACTGCATTTTCTAACTAGTGTCACAAAAGAGATTTTTCAGCATTACTTTCATAAAGCTTTAGAACACTCTTTGGAAGACTGTACAATAAATGTTTCATTTTTGATAGTATTTGGTGTTGTCCACGAAATCTAAGGCATTAGCTACTAAACTGAAAATGTCTTTTTAAGACCTCTCATAGCCATCTGCTATGCTCTGTTTTCATTTGGTGCCATGTGTGTATTAATGAAATGATTGCATCAGATTAAATCTTTTATTCATAAAATCATCTAGGTCATCTGCTTCTACCTACACTTTCTCTCTCATTAAAATGAGCATTTGTGTGTATGTTCCCTCCCCACTGTATGAGTACAATTCTAGCTGCAGTTAGCTGCTGAATGTAGATCTTAATAAGAAATCGTTCTCCATATCTTTTTCTCAAATGAAATGCCCTCAAAAGATAACTCTAGTATATCACAGCAGAGAAAGTGTATTTTTATTGCAGTTTTGAAAGTAATGACTTCCCAAAAGGTAAAAGATTTGGATATGCTAATGACTTCAGTCCTTCACATGAGAAAGCAACGTTGCAAGAATACTCATTTTGCTGCCAAGAAATGGGTAGCACTCTCTTCCCATCCAGTCAACAGTGTTTGTGTCAAAGCTGCCAATTGCAGGATGGGCTCTTGTGGTCCTTGTTGTGAGCATGGAATAGAGCCTGCATTTATATGCTTCATGCTTGACAGTAGCAGTGTCAGGTGCACAGAATTCAAGGTTTCCTGTAATGCACAAACAGACAAAACACTCTGTTAACCTAATAATCAAATTAAGACTCTATTATGCATCAGAGGTCCATATCTACAAATGAAGACTGTTATAAATGGAAAGATATTCAGGAAAGCAAAGAATGTAATCAGTGAAGAAGGAATAAATCTATGAATAGTCATGAACTTTGAAAGTGAGGCTTCCTAAGTCATGTTGAAGCTCCATAACTATTCTTGCAAGGGGGGGGGGGGGCTACCATAAGAAATATTCACAATGGGGGCAGGTGCTAAGTAAATATTCCACAGTCTTCTGAACTAAGGGGATTTAAAATATCAGAATATAACTGCTTTAACAACAAAAAAAAAAAGTATCACACTTTCTAGTTACAGAATATTTTATTTCCTGACAGAAAAAAATCACCCAAGTTTTAAGGGGCTCATGTAAGCTGTCTGCAGGGACCTTTCTATGCACAAATTAACAGTTCAAATCAATTTCCTAGGAAATAACTTGGACCTCTATAGTGAATTACGCTTACATTTACTTCTGGCATATTTACAGCTCGTAATGCAGCAGCATTTGCACTTCTTGCAAACTCAGATTTATTTGCAGGTAGGATGCAGCCAGGGGAAGGAAAATATCTTTGAAACAAATACTTATTACTTGACAGGCTCTGCAAAGAAATACAAAAGAAGTAAAATATTCTACTGACCAGATAATCTGCTGCCAGTCTGTTGAGTTTCCTTTCTAACTCTCACAAATCTGAAAAAAGCACTCAGATTGTGCTAAAGCATCTATTTATGCAATTTCATGGATTATGATAACCTAAGTGCAAATTTGTAAGCCAATCTTATGTGGGTTTTCGTTTCAGTTTTCTTTTTAAGTTTACATGTACCCTGATGAAAGAGCCTTTCAAAAATACCTTGGACAGAAAAGATTATGAAGGATTGCTCTAGAAACAGATTTAGTACACATTTTAAGGATGCAAAAAATATCTACATACTAATATAATAATTAATTCAATATGGGAGTGAAATTTTTTCACTGTTGAACAAATGGTTTTATTCCTAGTGTCTGTTCCTTCAAAGATACATGTTAAAAAATAAATGTAGTCCAATATAACTGATTAGGGCATTGTGGTAAAATATCAGCCAATTATACTACCAGTATGCCAGAGCCAATGCAGAATATTGTTAGACTCAGTTTGGCAAACCTTATCTTTCTCTTTTCCATCAAAAAGAGTTACAAATTTTCATCAGAAGAAACATAATTAAATTTAACTGCAACCTTTTAACCTTTAAAAATTATATCATAATATCTCCATCCTGTGGTTGTAAATTTTCATCGTACTAATAGCAATTCCCATTGGCTTTAGAAGCAAAAGAATTTTAAAATCTTTAAGTTATTTATTCCAGAACATTTTAAAATTTCCTATGGCAGAATATGAATTATGAGAAAGCTATTGAATGCTTCAGAATATCCAGAAAAACAGAAAAATAAGATCCAGTAATAAGAAAAAGTCCTCTCTACTAGAAGTCCTGGCAGCATTTTGATGCTTTTCCTATTCTATGCAAAAAAAATAATAATAAAAAAAAGAAAATAAAGTATGAGAAATCATGCTTCAGTATTTCAGCATGAATGCATTACATCAAACACTTTTTTCAGACCTACTGCTTATCTTTGCCCTGTCTACATTTGTCTTCAACCAAATGCTGAATCTCTGTGCTCCCAGCTGCTTTCAGTCTGATGACACGATTTACTGAGGAGTTCTTTTCCTTTGTTTTGATTGTTACACCACCATATGTCTTCAGCATTCCTGGTGCCCCTCACTCTTGTCCTCTCCCTCCCCATCTCACCAGACACAGAAGGGAATTCACATTACATTAAAGCTTCCCTTCAGAAGCCAGGCTGAAACAGTCCCTTGAAATAACTAGGGCATTCAAGTGATTGACTTGAAAGTAAACTATGTCAGTGAATGGGAGTGAAAAAGCCGGAGATCAGTAAGAAATGCAGAGGGGTTTTAATCCTTCTGTCATTCAAAGATTCTACAGTTGTAACAAACATTTGCGAAATATATTTGATATTCATTCTATTCCAGATATATAAGGCATAAATATGTATTCACGGATGCACAGATATATGTATTTATGTGTGTCCTGGCTGGGGAGTCCTATGTGGTGAGACAGAAACTATTGAGGGGCAAGGTGGAACATCAAGTCAAGCTGCAGAGCTGAAAGACATCCAGCTGGATTTGGACATCACTGAACAAGAGAAATGGCCAGTGCTCCACCTCTACGCTGTGGCATAAATGGTAGCAAATATTCTGGGGGGATGGATGGATGGATGGATGGATGGATGGATGGATGGATGGATGGATGGATGGAAGGAAAAAGACCAGTTGGCCTTGCAGAGGGAAACCTTCTGGGCTACTGAATTGTGGCAAGACATCGGTGCCCAGGCAGAGAAGTTGGCTGTAAAAGTACATCAAGAGATGCACGTGTGCCCAAGAGTTGGGTTATGGAAAAACACCACAATGGACAAGTGGATTGGGCTGCCAAGATGAAAGTGTCTCAGGTGGATCTGGACTGACAACACAAGGGTGAATATTTTTGGCTTGGTGGGCCCATGCCACCTTGGGTCATTAGGGAAGAGACGCAACATCCAGATGGGGCTCATGACTGAGGGGTGGACTTAAACATGGACAGTATCTCGCAGATTATTCGTAACGGTGAAACATTCACTGCAATCAATCAGGCCAAGTGGGTAAAGCCCTGTGATGTGGGGGATAATGGTATGGGAAGGCCTGGCAGATTGATTACATCACCCTTCCCCAAACCAGCCAAGACAAGCACTGTGTGCTGACCATGGTAGAAGCAACCACAAGATGGTTGGAGACCTACCCTGTGTCTCATGCCACGGCCCAGAACACCATCCTGGGTCTTGAAAAGCAAGCCCTGTGTAGACATGGAAGTCCAAAAAGAATTGAGCTGGACAATGGGACTTGTGTTCAAAATAACCTCATAGACACGTGGGCCAGAGAGTATGGTATTGACGGGGGGTGTCATATTCTCTATCATGCACTGGCCTCTGGGAGAATTGAGTGGTACAATGGAGTTAAAAACCACACTGAGTAGTGGGTGGTGGAACTTTCAAACATTGAGATTTACATTTTAGTGAAAATTAGTTAACACCTGATTAGTAAGCACCTGAATAGTTAATACTACAGGCTCCACCTCTCGAGCAGGCCCTGCTCAGTCATAACTTGCTTACCACAGAAGGGGCTAAAGTTCCCTATAGTGCATATGAGCAATGTGTTAGGGAAAAGTGTCTGGATTGAGCAGAGGCAAACCCACCCATAGGAATTCTCTAGGAATCCTGTTCTAAGAGATTACTAAAGTGAGTTAAATTGGTTCTGTGAGGAAAGTATATTTAAATTCCACAAGATTTTAGACTTTGTACCAGGTAAGATCCTAGGTAAAACCTATTGAATTTTGGCTTTAAGTGACGATAATACATATGGACCAAGAATATATAGCCATGAATTTGGGAAAAGAATCTTAAGTACTTTGTGGAGTATATATATATATATATATATATATATATATATAAAATAAATATCTTTTTTATTATTTTCAAATTAATGTAAGTTTATAAATATTCAGTAGTATCAGTTTTTTAGTCTAGAATCTTTAATCTAGTATATAGAGCTATACACTTTTACTGGAAATTACCAATTAATAGAGCCAGAATTCTTTCTCAGACCCATTTCAATCATGCACATGTGAAATTTCACAGGTGGTGATTAAAACTGGCATTTTTGTGAGTTCCACAACTGTTACTAACAAACAGCATCTGCTCAGTGCTGTGCAACATGCTTTGTTTTCGTAACACCATTTGTTAATCTTTCCTAAAGGAAAAGATTTCCAGGATGAGTATTTAATTAAAATTTTGTAATGTTTCCGTTTCAAAATAGAGCAAAATTAAATTCAGGATATAAGTTTCTCTTATCCCACAGGAAATTGAATGCTTACCTATAGATTTTGCAAAGTATTTCATATTCTGAAATATTCGACTCATAACTATATTTTTCAGAATCTATTAGAAATTGTGTACTTTCAACTATAATGCAGGAATCTATGACACAACAAGAGAAAAAGAAAAATTCAATCATTCATGAAACATTGTAGGACAGCTGCAAATATGTGTGATTTATTTCTGTGTTTTTAAGAAAAGGACAAATCAGCATTATGTGTAACATTGCTATAGACTGGAAGTTACAGTTTACTGTTCTAGATGACAGTGAAACCCACATAATTTCTTGCATAGGTTAGAGTTGCTCAAGGGCTGCAGATTTATATGTATCCTATGCAAATCTGTCTTCTTTAGAATCAAGTATTTACTTGGTATTTTAGATTTAGAAATTCTGCTCTGCAGTGTTTGCAATATCTTTCACATTTTCCCACAAGAACGTGAGGATTGTTTTCCTCTGATAAACTTAACCAAGCTATCACTGATTTATAGGGAAAAAAAAAGTAAAAGAACATTTGTCATGGTACTTTGCTTCATGATTTCACTAATCTAAAACTGTGTCTGTTCTACAAGTAGGAAAGAGCATGGAGAGACGTATTTTCCATTACTCTGTCTACATCTTTATAACATTCCCAGGAGCTGGGGCCTGGGGTGGGCAGGTTGGCTCACCCTACCAGCAGCACCAAGAATCTCTTTGTATCACCCCTGGATAGGTTTCCCACTTGTGCTTGCCCAGCTCCACACCTTACTGAGGATCAAGGGAAGCTGAAGGGCTACATTACACACCTCTTGTGAGGCTAAACACCTAAACCAGAGCCTGAACCACAGTCTTTAAAATATTCGTCAGTTGAACTTCAAAGGATGCAACAGAGTGTGTGTGGCAAGCACATTTCTCTCTCTCTCAGGATTTTTCATAGAGGTGCACAGAGAGAAAGAAACAGAAAACTATTTCTATTTCTTCTCCTTGTTTTTCCTGTGTGGAATGTGTTTGGAGAATTGTTTACCTGGGGTGATTGCTTGATTGGATTCTGGTGAGGATTGTTTGAGCCTGATGGCCAATCAGATCCACTTATGTCTGGACTCTTGAGAGAAGGTCACAAGTTGTGAGTGAGTTAGATATGGTAGTTAGAAAAGTAGGTATGTAGTTTTAGTATCTTCCTTTATATAGTATATTAATGTATTATAGCATAGTTATAATAAAGAAATCATTCAGCCTTCTGAACTGGAGTTGGACATCATCATTTCTTCCCATTGGGTTCGCCTGCATTTACAATAAGTGTGAATGTCATATATTTATATTTAAATGCAAATGGATAAATATTTTATATCGCAAAGATTTTTACCATTGATTTTTTACCAGTTACTAAGATGAATTGCCAATATTTCATCAGGTTTTACCTATTTTTTTCAGATTTTCAAGCTTCTTCTACACCTGTATGTGTTTGTAAGTCTGTACCTGCCAAAGCACAATAAAAGAAATATATTTTCTTCAATAACCCTCTACATAATATCTTCATTTCACAAGGAAATTCCTCATGACAGAGTCACTCAGACTGTATTCTAGCCCATAAGGAAGTCATACCTCCTAACATGGGACAGTAACTCTCCCTTTCCCCATCCTGATTTACTGCATAGAGGCAGGATGAAACAAATTCTTCCTGGTGGAAACTTCTAAGAATGAATCTGTGAAGGATTTGCTGTATCCCAGAGACTTCCCTTTGCCTAAAAAGAAAAGAGGGTTTACAGTGAATCAAAAAGCCAGAAGGACTAGGGCTCCAAAGCTTTCAATTTAATTAAGATTTTTCATTGCTTAAAATAGATGAAAATTACACACAACTTTCAGACAGGAGTTTCAAGATGCCATGGTGAGACATAGGTCCCCAGTGTTTTCTCAAAACATACCCTCTCCTGATCTTAAAAAATAGAAATAATTTTATTTCCAGCCCTGGTTTCACTGTGTAAGTATATCTATCCTACAATTTTAGTGGACAAAAATCAGGCAAGGCGATTCAAGTATTTTCTGATAAGCACTTAAAGGCTTCATCTGTTTAAAATGCATTTCAATCAGTAATATGTCAAAAAAAAGCATGGATAAATTATTGATTTGCTTTGTTTCATTAGTGTTTTTTGATACATTTCATCATTTTAACTATTTCCTTGGCATGAGGGATCAGCCTTGGGATAGAAACTGTATTACAAAGGGAAAAGGCTCACAGGAATGCTAGTGCAATGGGGAAGAGAAAAAAATGTCAGCCAGTCCCACAGGGCTTTAATAAATATTTGTGAAGCATATTTAGTAATTACACCAACTAGTTATCTAAGTCCAAAGCCATGCTACCTGAAATGTCAGTGCAAACTGTACCTCGGGCTTGAAGGCACAATGCACAGCAAAAATAAATGTGTGAAATCCAAATATGACTGCCACAAAAACAAACAAGGCATGAGAGAAAACATGAGCTCAAAGATAGATCAATTAATCCAAAGAACACAAACTAGACAGGTGGATGAGTCATACACACAGTGTAGGCACAGCTTCTGATGAATGGAAAATACTACTTCACACTGCATGTTTCACTCTGAAAGATCATGAGGCCAACAAGATAAACTAAATTGTGTGGCAAGCCTCCTACCAGGACCATGACTGTAGAAACCTTCTCAAAAAGGGAGCAGGCTCTGAGTTTCCCCTTTTGAAAAGACATTCTTCTTATGATCAGCCCTTCTCCATAATGTAATTTTCTTCCATTTTTAAGATTGGGGTGGGGGCAGGAGGAAGTAGAATGTAAAGACATTGATTTTGACAACATAAATAAGATGCTATGCTTTCTTTCCACTGGGAAGGTTGGTCAGAGAAATATATCAAGTGTATATATCAAAAGAATTAAATAAAGATATTTAATTGTTCTTTTGCCAGCAGCAGGGGAAAACAGTCTTTCCAGAACTAGGAAGTGGCAACATACTTGCTTCACAGGGCATGATGATTGTCCTGCAGAGACCTATCACAGCTGCCTCTGAAACAAATCAAGCATGCTGTTACAATGTCTGTAATTAGCTTGTTAAAAGAATATGTAGATAAGAAAACCAAATCACAATACACACAGAAAAGGCAAAGTTAAAGAAGTATATAACCTAAATTCTAAGTGGTCTTCTGTGACTGGGTATTATTGCCTTTTTACTTAAGAGAACTCAAAAGTGTTTCTTATGTGTGATATTTATTATGAAAATAATTTTGTCAGAAGTCAGAAAGTATATTCAGAGGTACGCACAGGTTGCACTAGCATCAAGATTGAATCACACAGTTTGAAATATCCATCCACACAAACTGCCCTTTCACAAAGACAAAAGGAAACATTTGATTCTTTTTAGCTATTCAGTGGCTGAGGAAGCATGCACTGGAGATTTGCAACATAGGAAGGAAACAAAACTGTTTTGGAAAATAGCCATATCCTCACCTACTTTAGACAACCCTACTAGTATGATCAGCTTCAAAACAAGGGCAGCATTTAGATTTATCTGACCTGAGATTTTGGCCTTTTTTTTTTTTTTTTTTTTTTTTTTTTTTTAATGGATCTAAGAATATAGTGCAGCCTTTTTGTTCCACCTTGAAGGTATATCTGAAGTTCTAGTTCTCCAAAGAAATACTCACCGAGGCAAAATACATTAGATTATTCAATAAATTTTTCAAAAGATAAATTTGTGTAAATTTTAAATCATTATAGAAATGGCTGAAGTTTGATACATTACCCTCTTTCCCTAGCCTACTTCCCGCCATTGCTCTCACCAGGCAAATTGTGGTTTTAGAAAGACCAGTGAATTTGGAAGAGAATAACAAATGAATGTGAAGAGTTCATGTAATGAGCTAACAGCAGAAGTGACTTATGACACACAGGTCTTGTTGATAGCCCAGGAATTTCATCATATACTCTTCAGTGCCATCTGCTGTAACCAGATGCATTCAAAAATTTAAGAGATAATCAAATCACCAGTCTCAATAGCTGCATGGCAGGGAACTCTAGGCTTAGGTTTGTTCTCTGAGGCTAGAATCCCATTAAGGAATCAAGTGCACATCATTGCTAAAGCTGAAGAACTTGGTCACAACTATGGACACATTCTTTCAATTTTTTGCCTCAATTTCTTAAGCTGTAGAAGAACACCCTTTACACAATTTAAGAGAGAATTGTTGCTTTCGCACCGCAACACCTCCTCCAGCCAAGCAGGAACAGAACTGCACCTGCTGGTGCGACTTGAAAGCAGCTGTCCATTTCATGTTCACCCTGAGAGCCTGGGAAAGAGAAGTCAAGAAACAATATCTTCCAAGGTGCAAATTGGATTTGGGTGCCTAGACTCCATAAACCCAAACTCATAAGACAACGGCAAAGCCTTTATCTCTTCTACCACCAACCATCAAAGATGCTTTGTTAGATGAAGAAAGTATAGCTCCATGAAACACTGTATTATCTTAATGTCTTTTCTGCAGTTATTGCAAAGAAAATAATGATGATTTTTGTGTGTTTCTTAGAGCAAGTGTACAGTGTGACTGATTATATCAATTCTGTTCTTCAGGATTTAGACAGAGCTCTAAAGCTCAGTCCTAGAGAACAACTATCTGCAGAAAAGTAATTTTTTCCAATGGGAATTCCACAATTGTTCATCACAAGTTACATAATGTATTTTCCAATAGAACATTTCATAAAATTCATGTACTATCATGTACATTTTGTCTGTGTGAATGATATGCCATAGCATCATAGAATCATAAAGGCTGGAAATGACCCCCCAAGATCATCAAATCCAGCCTTTGCCCAAATATCACCATTAAACTATAACAACAAAGTAATAAAGTGTTAGTCCATTATCTGTTTTTTGTTACCTTTAAGACCTTAAACTTTGATAGGGGCTCCATTTCTCTGGAGGCTACAGACAGACATACTGAAAAATTTCCTATACATAAAACCTTTTAGTCTAAATAGTCAAAATAAAGGAAAAGAAAATCCTAACAAACTTTTTTTTTACTTTTTCATACTGAGAAATTCCAGCCAGTAGCACCAGAATGAAGAGTTCTGTAGATTTAGCAAAGAACCAACAGCAGCTTGTTGGGTTTTGCATAGTAGTATTTATCTATTCTGTGGTATTTGTGGCATTCTCTATACTTAGATTGGCAAATGCCACAAATTCCATGATAAATTTAAACACTGTGAGTGATAAATGTCAAGCTTTTAATAGCACCCACTGTCCCTCTGTCACCACATGACCCTATTAGGAGATTGCACAATCACTATCTCCGTATAATTTCTTATAAAAGAAATAGCCTTACAGCATTTTCAATGGCAAGATATTTGCTTTATATAAGCAATGGGACTCTTTGCCAAAAGAAGAGTCTGATCTGCAGGATACTTACTATTCCTGATGATTTCACTTGCTTTTTATTTTCAAAAATAAGGTCAGAATGTAGTTTCCTATTTCTGTTAGGTGCCAGTACAATGGACAGAATTCACAGTCTTAGCTGAAATGAAATGGCAGAAAAAGTTTGATGACAACAGATGACATGTTCCATCAGAAGGAAAAGTCTACAAAACCATTGCTGCAGCCATTAAAATTCAGAATGTGACACCAGACATCACAGAAGTTTTCTCTAGCCATTTTTTACACTTTCAGCAGTATAGTATCTCTGTGGCACCTTTTGACTGTAGATTATAAGAAGGAAAGAGTATTTCACATTGTCACTAAAAACACTTTTCTGGTCTCAGAGTTCCAAATTTCTGAGGTTTTTCTCAAAGCACAAAAATAAATCAAGAATTAACTTCTGTCTTAGGAACAAGGCTACAAAATATTCACAGTTTTGTCTTACTAAAATATCTCAGTGATGTTTCTGACCAGAAATATTTTCCTTTCCAACTTCAACTGTGCTAATTCTCCAGAGAGAGAACTCACTTGCTGTGTGGTACAGACATGGTCTCTGAAGCTTATTAGCAAGTCAGGGATGCTCTTCCATTGCAAAGTTAGAGAGAAGGCTTAGGGAAAATATTTGTATGCATGTATATGCACAAATATGTAAAAATACATTTTAATCTGCTGAGATTTCTAGTTCTGCAAGAACTCTTTTCCTCGCTGACTTATCAGAGAATCAGAGCATTGTAAACACACATATACATACAGACCTAAAGTAGACAATTTTCTTGTTTAAATTTAATGATTCTTATTCTCTTTAGGTTTGAGGTTTGATTTGGTTTGGTTTTTTTAATATAAAATAGTGGCTGTTTTAGAAGATAGAAGTCTGTGTCTTGAAAATAATTTATATAATCAAAACAAAAAATAAATAAGATTTAATGTGAAATTTAGTGTCAGAACTCATCTATTGCATAAACATGAGGATATGGCTTGCATTCTCTAAATGTTGATTCTTTCCTTGATAGCAGGTACTGTAAAATCACTGTGCTTCTGGATGCTGTGGAAGATCTCCCCACAACTATTGGCCCAGCAATATGTGCCTCCCAGACCCTTTCCTTCCCAGAAGGCAATCAGCTCCACGTCTCACCTGCTTGCTGTCACAACCAGCTGCAGAGAGATGCGGGAGGGGGATACCTGTGCAGCAGGAGTCGCTGTGCTGCTGCATTTCCACTCCCTCTGGAAGAGCTGGAGACCCCCTCTAACATTCAGGAGCTCCTTGATTTCCCTTTTAGCATCACCTTTTTGCAAAAGCATGTCCAGAAACCACGTTGTAACTCCCAAGGCATTTGGGACCCTTTGGAAAGAAAGCTCTTGTAGTCCTCATTATCATTGACAATGATAATCTCAATGATAATGTTAATCACCCTTTCTGGTGATCTAAACCTGAGGGGCTTAGAGACTCAGAACTAATCTTTAAGCTCTTTCTTATTGCCTTGCTACCTTCATCTTGTTTGTTACCTTCCCAGACTTATTATATCATTTACATGTTATACAAATCTATGTCAATAAAGCTTTAAGCTATGCTTCATCCACTTTTTTCTCTACATGAATATATATCTCCTAGTTAAAAAAATGTTTCTAAAATACAATTAATCTCCTCTACAAGAGCATACTATCCTGTATTTGGTAGACAATATTGTATTTTGTGAATTCTACCTTTATGATGAAATATAAAATTGCCACCAGATATATTAATTTGTGCTAATGCCTACTATATTAATCTCATCCAATATTATTCACACTGGACAGCTTAATCATAAATTAAATCCATCCTTTAAATATATAACAGCATTGGAACTTTCTTCCAATCATTAACATTTCTGATTGCTTACTTTTTGTGTTTCAGCAACTGTAGCCATCCTCAGGATATAAAGCAAAGGTAATTGGTAGTATATTAACTGCCTGAATTGCTTCTTTCTGAAGTATAATGAATGAGATTTAATAATCACTCAATTTTATAGTATTTTTTTCTATTTCTCGTGTCTTGATAATGACAGAGACTTCTGTCACAGGGTGCTTCAGAGTAGGACAGGGTTCAGCTGTTACTGGAAGCAAGTATCATTCTCTGCCCAGGCCTCATATACAGTTATCCAAACAGCAGGATTTTATCTAATTTTTTTCTATTTTAGTGTTAGTATTGTAGGTTAATCTGATGGTCATATAAATTTAGAGTCACTTAATGATTTCTAAGTATAAAACACTCTCATTCTATGTTAAAAAAAATATCACTCTACAGAATTCAATTATTCAAGCCAAAAATTTTCCTATTAGTGCTTTCCCTCAGGCTGACTTTCTTAAAGCTTTAGCCAAAACAGCCTTTTAAGAGAAGATTAGTACAAAGTAAACAACTCTATCAAATTTATGACTCCGCTACCAATTTTTTAAGGAAATTTTAAACATAAACAAATGAGTTCTGAAACATCTCCTTATTTCTTGTAAAAAAAAAATCATCTTTTTAAGTAGAATCACAATGACTCATTAGCTATAGATATTAAAAGCATTGTGTTTTGATGGTAATTCTCAATACTCCTCAAATGCCAATATGCTCATCAGTCTATAAGGAAATTTTTCTGTAAGATCTGAGGGTCAGCCAGCAGTGGTAATACCTCAATGACTTTCAGTCAAAAGCATAAGTACTGGGCAGTGTTGTTCTGACTGCCAGAACAGGCAATAAGATTTTGTCTCAGCTCTTACTGATGTATTTCAGTATTTCTTAATACTATTTAGCCCTTCCTGCTGAATAAAGCTTCTTTATGCAGCTTAAGAATCACATCAGACTGACCTCCACTTCCACTCCATTTTACATACAGAGCAGTAGGGAGATGCAAAGTCAAATAACCAGACACCCTTCAGTGTGGCAGAGACACCTTTTGCCACGTATTCACACTGCTTTTCAAAACAAGTGTGTTGAATCTATAATTTGGTTAAACATTTATTGTTCTTCTTCCATTGAAAGGGCATCTCATCAAAAGCAGTGAAGGTTATCTGGGTTCCTTTAGTCTTCAAATTAATGTCAATGTCTTCATTAGGTGAGGTGTTTCAGAGGTGAAGATTGTTTACCACAACAATCTTGAGTACAGATATTTTTAAATCTTTTTCAAGGAAATATCCAAAGTAGTTTTACCTATCATATAGGCGCTCTGCAGTTAATTTCTGCATCCCATTCTACCATTTTCATTTTGTATGCAAAATGTATAGCACATTAATTCTTGTAAAATGTAAACAGAAGGCAAAGGTTAACAGTGGCCTCTCTTATCAGTATTTTGAATGCTAAATTATGTGACTTAATATTCAAATTCCTCTCAAATTAGATCTAGTTTTGCTTCCAGAAATAGTTATTATAGTTCCTATATGAATGAATTACTAGTTTTCACTGCATTGAGTGGGAATATATCATTTTCAATGGCCAAATACAGGATAATTGCACTAAAAATTAATGCATCTGGGAAAACACTGTAAGAAGAGGAAAGGGTAAGGCATTGATACTTTTTTTAGTCCTATCCTACCTATATGCAAGCACATGACTATTTTGTACGATCCTTGCTGCTCATATCCATTTCCACAAACTGTGAATTACAAATCCCGAAATGCCTGCGGAAGGAATTTTTCCATCAGTCCTGTAATCAGTGGCTTCCTTCAATTCCCTGCTCATGCCCACATGCTCAGCAGTGAATCCCTGATGAGAGCTGTGAATGTGATGCCAACTGCTGCCTGCCATTCCTGACCTGTCAGTCAGAGCCAGTCAAGGCAGGCATCCACTAGGGCTGACGTAGCACACCCTTTGCATACTTGCTTAACATTTTAAGCTCCAATAAGTTGCAATTTATGTCCAGTATCACCCTATTAATTCACACTAATACCTGAGATAACCTTTCTGCCCAGCCAAATCTTTCAAATTAGCAAGCAAGTCAAGTGAAAAACTGCAATGGTTCTAAACAACGATATGCGAAAGACATTGGCAAACATCTGTGTTGGTCACACATCTGGAAGAGTTCCCATGCTTTCAAGACATGAAAAATTTCTCCATGGTGTGAACTTCAGAATAATTACCTTTGATGGGAACCTTCTTGAGAGCAGTGGAGGCTGTTGACTTTGCCTTAACAGATTCACAAGTTAATAAATCTGTATTTAATAATGAAAAGGCCTGCTTGCAGCAACATTTCAGTAATACTGTGTGCAGTATTAGAATGACTATTTCACATTATGTTTAAGTTGTCATATCACTAAAATTTCATTTTTATCATTGCCTAAAATATTTAAATGAATGTCCAAATTGTAAAATTTTTTACATGTCATGTTTATGTTTATTTTTTTTTATAGTTGACAATTCCATTCAGCTTCTCTGCCCAACCCCAAAAATGTCTAGAAATATTTTAATATTTTGATTGCAAGGGGATGGTAGGAAATTACAGTGGTTCACCCAGTAAAATGCCTCCTAATGACAAGTAAACTGAGGACAAACATTAAATATATCTTCATATTTTTGAAAAGAGTAAAATTTGTTCTATATAGTTACAGATCACATCTACTAACTATTTTTAATGCCTTTCAAGAAAATAAGAGCAAAGGGGAACAGAAAATTTCCAAACAAATGTGTAAATTATTTTTTTAATTAACATTGAATTATAAAATTAGCATAAAGTCTTATCTTTTCAAACAGCTTTGATGAAACTCAGCTAACTACATACACAGTTTGATACATGCTTTAACTGATTTTCTAAATCAAATTTCGGCATATTCCAGTCTCTACATAGTTCAAACTATGACACTGACTGGTTCCATTACTCTTACAAAAATATCCCAGATCATTCTGTACTTCCCTTTTTAGCTACTACTTTTGGAAAAAAAAAAAAAAAAAGTCAAAGAGCCCACTTATAAGAAGTCTTGGTGAGGAACACAAATGCCCACGGAAAGTGTGCAGCTTATGATTGTAGTATCTGGGTCAAACAGCAAGAAAGGATAGCAAAGATTAAGGATTAAAAATTGCCTAAGACATATGAACGATAATGTGAAAATAATTGTGATTGTAACAACTGTAGGTTTATACAGCAAAAGTTTGATTCTTGTGCATTAGTACAATAAAGACTTCACTTCTTTATCTCTGGCTTTGAAGAGATAGGGGAAGATGAGTAAGCTGTCAGTTTCAATTAATGTTTTGTCATAAATATTTATAGCCCAAGGAAAACAATTGCATGACTCTTTAGGATTAAGTTAATTATTTATAAATCACATTCTAAACGTATTAACATAATTCTTTTACAGAAGCTTTGGCTTTTAATAAATTAATATTGAAATGTCTGGGTTACAATAAATGGGATAGAAGAATATTTCTAAACTGAGTGAGTGAGTATGAGAGGTTTCCTTTCACTTGTTCTACTTACTGGGTCTACCCAAAGGCTTTTTCTTTATAAGCCTTGAAATATATTGCTTCTTTTGTTCCAGGTTTCAAAATTAAAACTATAAAGTGTAAATTCTTACTAATAGAAAACCATGACCTAACATGCCTACATCAGTTAGGACATGGATACAGTAAAAGTATTCATAGGTCTGATGGGAGTTTCCAAATCCCAAGGGTTTATTTTTACAAGTCTCATTTTTCTGACCCAAAAATACTTAAAGTAAAACAAAAGGCAATATTTTGTAGGTTGCAAGTCCCAGATCTCGTTTATTTATAAAGCAATAAATATTAGAAGCACAAATAAATTGCACGGGTGTGTAAACAAACTGTACAATGACTGAAGAGTTCGGGAAGGTTTGCCAGAAGACTCCAAGAAGCATATTGTCGTCATCCTGAGTGGGAAGTAAATTGAGGGGGGAGGTGCTTAGAAGCACTTGCGGTGTACAATGGATGGACCAGCTTCATCATACTCCTGTTTGCTGATCCACATTTGCTGGAAGGTGGACAGAGATGCTAGAATGGAGCCACCAATCCAGACAGAGTACTTGCGTTCAGGAGGGGCAATGATCTAGGATAAAAAAAAGCAACAAAATCCTCATTTCTGAACAATTAATCCATATTGTCCATGCTACACACCACTAGATATTTCCTCAAGCAAATAAAGAACATTTCTATAATGGTATTGATCTTCAGCAGCTCTTACAATACATGTAATGTATTTAAAAAATCTGTAATCATATTTTCTTCTTTTCTAACACTTCCTTCTAACCAACATAATTATTCTGATTAAATGGAATTTCTGCTCATCTGTCCATCAGCTGTTGATCTCATTTTTGTGTTGTTCCTATATCCCAGTTTAATGAAGTGGACATTGTCTCCACCTTTATCCACATTTTATAACACATATAAATTCCTTACCTTGATCTTCATAGTGCTAGGAGCAAGAGCAGTGATTTCTTTCTGCATGCGATCAGCAATGCCAGGGTACATTGTTGTACCACCTGAGAGGACGTTGTTAGCATAGAGGTCCTTACGGATATCAATATCACACTTCATGATGCTGTTATAGGTAGTTTCATGGATACCAGCAGATTCCATACCTTGAGGAAAAAAAAGACAGTAGGCCAGTGAATTATACAAGAGGTCTCCATGAAACTAAACTGTGGCATTTCTCATCATGATTAATATGAGCTTCTTTGGCCTTTTTCTTGTAAAAATGCTTCATGATTATAGTGTTACAGAAAAATATTAAAAAAATAGAATTACAAAACTAATTTAGGAATTGAACATTATTTGTTAGAAAAGGTAAGAATCATAATGCATGTGCAAAGACAAGAGACTCAAAATATACAGTAAGAAAACAAGTAGACGTGAGACAAACTCATTTAGTATATGGCAATGGATGAAGGGTATCAAGAACAGGAAACGCAAGTATTGGTTTATGTCAGTCTCACTAAAATCATTAGTTGAATAAAGACAGCAGATGAAGACAATAAAAATAGTTGAAGTAGAACTAAAGAAGACAATAGTAACTTCTTCAGTCTACTCAAAATGTAGTCTATGTTACTCAGAATCATCAAGGCAAGACATGACACAGAATAAGATATTAGTACTTGATGGTAAGAAAAAAGAAACAAGAAGCAAGTGTTTGTAGGTTGCATTCCAATTTGTTAATTTTAACAGGTGCCTCCTGAAAGGGCTGACACTGGATCCACAGTAAGAAGTCAGCTGATGAACAACTGCATGTACCACTTGGGACTTAAGAGTATAAACATTTGCTGTATCCGTCAGCTGCACGCACAACCAGCAAGGCTTACCATCTCGACCACGGCAATGTTAATTACAGCGTATATAAATATACACACACCTTCGCTCCATGTCCTTCCCCTCTCTGACACTTTACTTCTTCATGGAAATAGATACTGTTTGAGTGTAAGCCTTGCAAATGCAGCTCTGAAGGCTATTCTTGCCACCAGTGACACAAAATCAAAATGTCTTGAGTTGGAAGGGACCCATAAAGACCATGGAGTCCAACTCCTTAATGATGGTATTGTAACTGCATGTTTTATCATTAAAAAACTGTGACCCAAAAACTTGATCTAAAACTTGCAACAAGAGCCCGGAACTCAGCTAATTACCAGATGCACTCACATCAAGCCCATCTTACAGGAACCAAATTATCTAAATTATTATTCATTCATGTCTGATTTTGTGCCAAATTTAGGTAAGCAGGAAGAGGAGCGGGGCACCTTCCAAATCTTCTGATTCATTCATACCTCCTACAGAAAGGAGAATTTCCTGGGAACACTTACCAATAAAGGATGGCTGGAATAAGGTTTCAGGACAGCGGAAACGTTCGTTACCAATTGTGATCACTTGACCATCAGGCAATTCATAGCTCTTTTCCAGAGAGGAGGAAGAGGCAGCAGTGGCCATTTCATTCTCAAAGTCCAGTGCAACATAGCACAATTTCTCTTTGATGTCACGAACAATCTCACGTTCCGCTGTAGATATAGGAGAATCAAATCAAGCTTTGGATAAGCACAATACTAGAGAAGATGATCAGCCAAGAGAGACATGAGGATTTTCTCAGTAGAGAAAAGCTGAAGGACTGACCTGTTGTCACAAAGGAGTAGCCACGCTCTGTGAGGATCTTCATGAGGTAGTCAGTCAGATCCCTGCCAGCCAGATCCAGACGCATGATAGCATGAGGCAAAGCATACCCTTCATAAATAGGTACATTGTGGGTGACACCATCTCCAGAATCAAGAACAATACCTGGGAGAGAAATGTCAGAGAGCAGCTGGAATCACCTAGCAAATGCTTAGAGCCCTTGCTCACAGGAAGCAGCAAGAAACACAACAAAATAAAGGATTTTTCAGGCAGTATAAAGTGTCATCATTCTTTTTCAGTAACAAAGATCATTCCAATTCTTTCTGCCTTTGCTTGCCTGGACATTCCTGTGGGGTGTGAATTTTCACACAGAATAGTTGTTCCATACATATTTTAAGATAATCCATAAGACCAGTCTTCCACTGCTACTATACTGAGCAGTAAGAATATTTGCAATAGTGACTGTCTTGGTCTGATAATGGGCATCTTTTGGTCCAGTTTAAATGCTTAAACTGGTGTAACACTTCTGTAACTGCAGTATCCCTGCAGGAACGTCTCCTCATTTGCACCACAACATGCAGTGGCACAGTCAGTTCCATGGTGCCACTCCAAAAGCAATGCAAATTGTCCATGGAAAAAACAATGTGACCTATTTTGTACTCGCTTTTATGCTATTGTTATCATTAATTGCTATAAACCAAAAATACCTATTTTTCTGTAAATTGAATGAGTTATGGTGTGTTTTCCTATTTGGAATGGAAAGGAAGGAGAGTTCTTGAACAGAAATAGAATCTAAATGGTGTTTATTTGTTTATTTTACCTGTTGTACGACCAGAAGCATACAGGGACAGGACAGCCTGGATTGCCACATACATAGCAGGTACGTTGAAGGTCTCAAACATTATCTGGGTCATCTTTTCACGATTAGCTTTAGGGTTCAAGGGGGCTTCTGTGAGCAAAGTAGGGTGTTCCTCAGGGGCCACACGGAGTTCATTGTAGAAAGTGTGGTGCCAGATCTTTTCCATATCATCCCAGTTGGTGATGATGCCATGTTCAATTGGATATTTCAAAGTAAGGATACCTCTTTTGCTCTGAGCTTCATCACCCACATAGGAATCTTTTTGACCCATACCAACCATTACACCCTAAGAGAAGAAAACACAGAAAAGTATTATTTGAGGAAGACAACATCACAGACCCCAAACAACTGCATCACAGACAACTGTCTTGAAGTTGAGTCAGGAGAGGTTTAGTCTGGATATTAGAAAAAGGTTCTTCACCCAGAGGATGATAGGGCACAGGCTCCCCATGAAAGTGGCCACAGCACTAACCCTGACAGTGTTCAAAAAGAATTTGGACAACTGTCTCAGGCACATAGTGTGACAGCCAGGGCTGTCCCATGCAGGACCAGGAATTGGACTTTGATGATCCTTGTTGGTCCCTTCAAGCCAGGATATTCTATGATTCTGCAATTCCAACTATCTTATTTCAAGAAAGGTACAAGCAGTCACACCCCTGAACGGCTGTACAAGAAAATAAATTTAACATTATTAAAATATTTAGTCAATAGAATCTGAAGTGTTCTCATAAAATCTTTTTTTCCTTCCATGAGATGAATGTGTTCCCCCATTTATAATACACCTCCTATATTCATAGTCTTTTTTCTTATTTGTTTCTGATTTCCAAAAATTTGACTGAAAGTAAACTGCACAATATCATGAACAAAGGAGTTTGTAAACAGGACAATACAGAGGAAAATTAGCATCCTACTGATCAAAGATACTTCATATTACTATGCAACCTTAGCAGTAATTTATCCAGGATAAAAAAAAAATACAAATTGCAAATGTTTTCATTTAAAAAATCACTTTTTATGGAGTGTCCTCCCTCGGTCCTGCCTCTGAATTTACCTGATGCCTCGGGCGACCGACGATGGACGGGAAAACGGCCCTGGGGGCATCGTCCCCGGCAAAGCCCGCCTTGACCAGCCCCGAGCCATTGTCGCACACCAGTGCGGTGGTTTCCTCGTCGTCACACATCTTCGGAAGGAAGCACGAACCTGGAAAACAGCACGGTGGCACGTTCAGAGCCCCGCGGGCAGCCCTCTCCGCGCCCTCCCGCCCGCCATCCCGGAGGGCACGGCCGGATCGCTGCGGCGGGAGCGGGAAATTTGAGTCGTCCTGGAGGATGCTCGACGGTTCGTGGCCAGGGCTCTAACGGGATCCGTCAGTCGCTTCTTCTCCGCGCTTTAAAGCCGCCCCAGCTTGCAAGACGCTCAATTGGAGCGTCATTAGTGGATCCCTCTAGCCGCAGATCGAAAAGGGAGGGAAAGCTTTTTAAATCGCAGAGATCGGTCCTGCCCAGAGCGCTTCGCGGGCGGCGAAGCGGCGCTCCCCGCCGGAGCGCGGCGGCCGATGCTGCGCGGGGGCCGGGCGGTGTCCCCGGCAGAAGCAGCGCCCAGCCGGGAGCTGCACGGCCCGAGCTCCGGCCGCGCCTGCACGACCGGCGTCCGCCGCCCGGCGGTGCCTCCCGTCCATCCCTCCCGTGTATTCCATCCCGTCCTGTCCCGTCCCGTCCCGTCCCACCCGGAGCCTCCCGCCCGCCCCTCGGGGCTGCGGATGCGGCCGCGCTACTCACCAGACCAGCACCGGCGGCGGGGGGGTAGCGGAGGAGACCCTGGGTGCTGCCTCGGCGGAGACGCCCCAATTTATACCCCCCGAGGGGCAGCATCGTCCGGGGCCGCGGCGGGCCGGGGCAGCCACCTTCTCCTTATTTGGTCGGCTCCGCGCCACTGAGCGGCCGCGCAGCCATGAATGGAGCCGGGCCAGCCCCGGCGCGGCGCAGCCGCCCGGCCCATGTAAGGCAGGCGCGGGGCAGCGCGGCCCCGGCCGCCGCATGGCCAAATAGGGAGCCCAGAGCAGCCCCCGGGGGTCAGCGCCGCCGGGCAGGGGCTCGGCAGGGGCCGGGAAGGGGCCGCCGCGCCCGCAGCCCGGCTCGGCCCCCGGGGTCAGCACCCGCCGGTGCCCGACCAGGTGCGGCGCCTCAAACTCGTGATGCTCGGGCTTGGCGGAGGGTGCGAGGCAAGCCGCACGGGTGTTCTCTCCCCCGGCTTTTCATTTTTCCACCGAAAAGAAAAGGCCAGTCGAGCTTCTATTTAATCAACGAGCGATAAAGTTACTTCGCTGCCAACAACTGAGGCTCCTCTCCTGCATGGGGGCGGCATCTGCTCTTCTGTGTTGCCTTAGGAAGGAGCAGTGCACACTCAATTTCTTTTAAACTTTGATGAGGACATGCTGCAAAAATCACCCTTTTCTCTGCTTGGCTGACATCTATAGCGCAAAATGGGATGTGGTCACTTATGTTAATATGCTTATACTTAAACTCCTCATCTTTGCTCTTTTAATGCACACCAGATCCATGAGAGATAGTGATATGTCTAGGACAGAGGATGAGATATGGAAATAGCTTGGACAAAACCCAGCTATGGTATTAATGTAATGTGACAGTTGTTTTCCTGCTCAGTTGTTGAAACATCCACATTGATAATTTGTTCCAGTGGTGGAACCTAGAAAATCCATGTGTCTTCAGGACTTTTTTTTTTTGTTTGTTAAAAATAGAAAGACTGGAGAGGCATCCCTTGAGTGGGTTTGGCCTGGTATGTGAAAGCAGAGATTGTCAACTCACGTCCCAGAGAAACTCATTATAATGTGGAGTACAGTGTCCTCCAGGAGCTCATCTTGTAAAATGCCCCATGTCTGCCTGTGAAACAATGCTAGGATGCAGTGGGGAGAATTGAGGTTTGGGACAGGAGGGAATGGTGAGATTCAAAATCAAGAGAGGAACACTCAAGTGGATCAGGTGCTTAAACACAGGTCCAGTTTATGAGATGCCATACAAAGGCTGGCAGACATCACATGGGTGTATACATCTTAAATTATGTGGAAGGAAAGAGCTTGTGAATGCTACACAACCTGCAGTCTGGGGTCTTTGAGAAGTGTTGGGGGAAGAGCAGTCTTTGCACAGTGGTTTAACTCTGACAAAGCATGCGACAACTGGAAATTGCTATTTGTTTCTAAACTATATCCAAAGGGGGCGTCGGAGTCCCTCAGACTTTAATTTCTTCTGGAATCAGAGATTGTGGAATCAGTTTCCGTTTTTCTAGCACAATTAATGAGGTGGTTAGCTCCACCCCAACCCCAGTTTATCTTGGGTTAGTGCCAAATTATGAGCACAGCTCTGAAAGAGGTGGTAGCCACAAACTTCTTGGATAAGCTCCTGCTTTTCTTTAAGTGCTGCAAGGAAAGAGAATCTGTTCCAGGTGAGACACAATTTTTGTACAGAGTTGTGTATGTATATTTAATACATCAGTATATATAAGCCCATATATATTTTATATGCATGTATTTATATGTGTGTATATGTATAGATTTATATATTGATTTTTTCTTTTTCTTAGCTACCTAAGAAAGGCTGTGTAGGACTGTGAAATGAGATGACCTCAAAAGGTCAAAGCAGCAAAACACTGTGATTCAGTGCCTCTGCTCTGGACAAGCTTTGGCTCTTTGTTTGGTTTGTCTTGATGGAAAATCAACCAAAATCAATACTGGTGGGATAAAGACCCCAAGCAAGTATATGTTTATCTAAATTGATCAGGCACACATAACAGACACTTGGAAATACTTTGTTGATAGTGATGCCTGTTTACACAAGAATTCATACAGAAGCAAGGATTTCTAAGCATTTATACCCTGGCACAGAGCACCCTTTCAAAGAAAAAAATACCATATACTGCTTTCAATTTTAAAAAGTCAGCATATTTTAGCCCCTGGTAAGTTGCCATATATAGTTTAAATCTGCTTATTTTTTCCCTTGCACATCTTTTCTACAGAAAGCACCTAATGTGAGGGATTGACCAGCTTCGCCAGCACTAGAGATTAGTTTACAGTGTTATCTCAGCTGTTGCTCGGTTCAGAGGTGTTGCAGTATTTACATAGAAGTCCACTGCTGATAGCTGCATTGAATTCCTCCCCAATCAGGCCCTCTCTGACACATCCTGCATTCCCTCTGGCTAGGGAGAGACAGACTCTCCTGAAGCTGAGACAGAGCCAGCTCTCACTGAAAAATCTATGAGACAGTTTGTATTTTCTTGTTTACTGTCTAACTAAATTTTTGCTTTCTCTACTATCTCCTCAAGTTTTACATTTCTAATCCAGCAAGACTCACAGTTAGGATCCTGGTGTACTTGTGAACTCATCAGTCCACACACCAACACACTCCCATATATTGCAAGGTCAAATGAAAGAGGCACCACACAACATACATAATTCCAAAATATAATTTTCTTCCTTGTATTCACTTGAAAATTGCCCAGCTAAAGGTATTCCTTAGGCCAAAATAATTCTGCTTTCTGCAATAAAGTGTTATCACAGTCTCAAGTAAACCAGAGGAGCAAAAACCGACTGAGGTATGTTATGCAATGTCATCTAGAGGAATAACACTCTAGCTCTGACCAGGGCCCCCACATGCTGTGTACACTTCTCATGACT
Source organism: Vidua chalybeata (assembly GCF_026979565.1). Lineage (NCBI taxonomy): Eukaryota > Metazoa > Chordata > Aves > Passeriformes > Viduidae > Vidua > Vidua chalybeata. The sequence goes on from NC_071535.1 coordinate 29,448,350, forward strand.
TAGCTGTTGGGAGTGACCCCAGAGACAAGAGAAGCACAGGCAGTACAGGGTGTTGGAGAGCAGACAGATCTGCAGTGGACGTGATCTGCATGTCCCTAGAACAGCCTGAACACACCAGAGCATGAAGCCTCAATGTGTATGATTATTAATAGGAGAGAAAAATTAAATACATGTATGTCTGTATATATATAGAGAGAGAGATGTATATATATATATAGGAGACACATGCATATAGGCAAAACTGGATGTGTTGTTCAACCAACAAGACACTGTTGTGGCTGCAGCCAGAATCAGAACATGAGTCCTTACCTCTGCATGGTAAAAATGTGAACAAAAAAATCACACTGCCTAGAAAACCTCACAGCTGCTATTCAGCTTTTGACTTAAAAAAAAAATAGAAAAGGTTAAAAATATAGCCATGATTCTTTAAAAGCTTTAAAGGATAGAACACTTATTACAACAGACTTCAGATTATTTACAGTATTTAGCAATGCATTCAGAAATCGCAATTCTGTAGGATCGGGTCCTCTCTATATTTTTCAGTTCAGCCTTTCGGTAATTTTTTTTCTGTAAATGTCCCAATAAAATCAATAAATTTTTCATAATATACCAAACAATTTTATATACTGTATATCCTGATCTATCAGATTCTAACAGCAACTTCTCACTTAAAATCTGCTATTTCTAAATCCAATGGATGTTGACATATAAAATCTGTCCTAGCACAGAGCCAAATGTTACCTCTCTTAAGCCTCAGGCCAGTGTAGTCTTTGAAAGAAACTTAACATTTTCAAGAATAAGAAGAAAATGCCATCCTGACAGGTTTTCTTTTGTCTCACAACAGCTGTTTGGAGCTATATGGTCTTTAGAAATATAAGCAGCATTGCAGCAGTCTTGTTGATGGGCAGAAGTCCTGATGAGATAAGAATGCCAAAGATGTAATATATGATGAAAATCATTGTCATGAAGGAGTCACTGTCACGAAGGAGCCATGTGTTGTTATCAATGTCTGTGCAGTTATGAATCTCTCTGTGTATGCAGACATACCAAGAGAAGCCAGAGAAGACAGTTCTGCAGTCACCACAAATCTGAAATTATTCCCTATGAAACTATTGAAGTCTTGAACCTTCCAAGTGAGAAATCATTCTCCTAGAAGTGTCTCCCAGTTTAATAGTTACATTGTCTGGTAAACTCTTCCAGAGAATTCACTGGGTGTTCCCCTTTCTTAGTTATGTCTCATCCACCCTAGTACTAGCCCATGTTTCATGCTTTTTATATTCCTAGTCTCCTCAGCATTTAAACCCTTCACATAATTGCAGGCTCTTATCATCTCTGTGTCTCTTTCTCACTCACTTATGTGCTGCTGCATTTCTATAATTAACCTAAAACATCTTAAGTGTGCGCTGAAAGGGTGAAATCATGAGGTGGGTACTGGGAGTCAGAGATGCAGCTAAAACATCTTGTTACGAAGCTGAGAGGTTTAGGCACAGGCAGCGTAAGTGGAGGTGAATGCCAGTCAAAGGAATTTGTTCTTCCAAGTCTCTCACTCTCCAAAGTATTATTTGCCACATGTCAGTTCCAAAGAAAGGATGAGATTCTTACATCCATTCTGCACCTCTCCTATGAGGAAAAGCTGAGAGAATTAGGAGTGTTCAGCCTGGAAAAAGGAAAGCTTTGGGGTGACGTAATGTGGCCTTCCAGTACCTGGAAGTAGCTTACAAGAAAAATGGAGAGGGACTCCTTACAAGGGCCTGGAGTGACAGGGCAGGGGGAATGGCTTCAAATTGAAAGAGAGTCGATTTAAATTAGACATTAGGAAGAAATTCTTTTAATAAACTAAAGGACCCTGAATCTACCAGCTGCTGCAAAGTAAGGTGAGAGTATCCAGATTGTTTCTCACCTGCCTTTTAGTTTTCCAGAATCAGACAGATGTCTCATGATTACAACAAAAGCAGCAATTTAACAGTCTATTTTAATTGCATTTTCACTAAAGAATTACCCTTTAATAGAGGAAACCATCAAATACTTGCTTTTCTCTTAACCTTTCTACATGCATATGCTTATATTGCGTGTGAAAGCTGGAGGACCAACACTTCTTAATCTGCATAGACTAAGGAGAGAAGGAAGTGATGATTTACAGCTGAGAAGCTAAGCTTCAGCAGGATGAAGTCACACTGGAAATTAGCAGTTTCTGTAAGAATTTAATCCTGCTTCTGAAGACCAGTTCTGCCATTGAATAAGAAGCACTCCACTGCTCTCAGATATGAGTATGTAAGATTTTCTGAATCTGTTGTATATATGCAGAGTTTGCTTTGCCACAATTCATAGAATCGTCTTTCTGAAGAAATGTTGTGACAAGACCCATGGACCCTGCTGATGCGATAAGGAACACAAAGATATTTGATGAGTCTCATAAAATTGTGATGGTTCCCACATACAGTTTTGCAAAGCTGTAAGATGGTTTAGATAAAAAAAAATCTCAGTTATTAACAAAAGGTGTAGCTGCACTGTGTTACATGGAGTTGAAGTAAGTGGATTCAGGTGTAGAACTGGGTGATGCAGAGACTAGCTTGGAACTTTCTATAAAAGTTATTTATCTTGCTAAAAAAACAAAGCGCCATAAAAATACATTTACTCCAGAAGTTTGCTACTCCATTTTTCAAAGAATACTGTCAAGTCAGCTCATTTTACTTTCTTACAGTTTAAAAAAATCCACAAAGCTACATATTTACTTCACAGAAAAACACTATCTGAATTATGAATATAAAAATTTATTTGATGGGAACTATTTTTTTGTAAATTTTGTTTCCAAGTATTTTGAATATTTTTGTTCCCCAGAAAAATTCAGTAGAAAAATTGGTTTTGTCTCACTGTTTTCAAAAGATGAAAAATTATCTCAAATGTAGCAGTTTATTAAGGAAAGCTAAAACTCTGATAACCAAAATGAAAATTCACTGGAATCTTGCTGACCATTAGTTTCCCTTGAAAATTGAGCAATTAGCAGTTAAGCAACTGGTTACAAGATTGAAAAAGCCTCCACAATGTTACCTTAAAAGAGAGTTTATGTAATTTAAAAAAAATCTTATAAATTCATATATTGTGATTACATATCATGTTACAAATGTGAATTTTATCCAATTTTTCCATTCATTTCTCCTTATGCCTAATAAGAGGGAGATAGAGATTGAGAGGGAGAGAGAAAGCTTAATTCAAAAATCTACACTTACCAGTGAAGGAATTGTTATGTAATACGGGTTCCATTTCCTGAATTTTCAGTCAGCCACTGGATCACAAATTTTACTTTCACAGGGAACCTATAATATGGCTACATTTTCTTGCAGGTATGGCTTAGGCTTTTTACCAGATTTCATCAATAGTTACTTGCATAGCGTGTTTTATAAAGAACGCCCAAATATTTACAAAATCCATATCCTACAATGAGCTGTCTTCAGTAATGCAATCTTAATTCTAATCCTGAATTTCCATAATATATTCAGTACAACTAATAAGAATCCATAGCAGACTGACATTTTTCATTTTACCAATAAAATATATGTGCAACATTTTAACAGTAAGGATAGACTTTTAACATCTCAGAGAGCATTTATTAACTCCTATTAAGTACCTACAGGCTAAGAAAACCAATACCACAACAAAAAATCAGAGTAAAATAAGAATAGCAAACCCACATTTTAAGCCATTATAGAATGCTTGGTGATGAAAACAATTTCAGTGGACTAAAAAGGGATTATGTCCAAGGCTTTATAATTTTCTAAATACTATTATAGAATAACAGTGGGAAATATTTTCTACCAGTACTTATTTTGTCACTTATTTATTCAAAGATCTAACTACAGAAAAAATATAAGTCAGGGTGTCCCTCATTTTTCTTGCTAAAAAGCCCTGTTTTATACAAGACTAAGCTTTTACCAAGATTTCATTAACATGATAGAAAATGGGGAATTTCTAAGTTAATTGTAGAACAGAATACTGGATTTCCAAATATATTGGAATACTTTTTTTGAGGTACTGTCATCTTTAATATAGGAAGTTATGTTACTGGCTCATCAAACTTAGTAATTATTTATGCTTGCTACAAAGGTGTCAAAAATTCAAATTTCAATTAGCATTTTGTATAAAGTTGTCCAGTATGTACTACAGGTAAGAGTTGTAGACAGCAGCAATAAAATTTGCCATTTAAAATCCTGTTAAGGCATAGCTAAAATTTCTATTGATTGTCATTCATCCAGTAAAGAATTGACAAGCAGGAAGTATTCTACACTTGGGAATAATGATCCATTGCAGATGGAGGTTTGAATCATTGCAAAACCCGGGAAAACTTCTGGGAAAAAAGGGTCAAAATTGAAAGGTTAAATGCATATTCAAGGACCAGGTAATCTACCTAAAATCTCAGTAATTCAAGATCAGAGAAAGTACCAGATGGAAATCATCAAAATCTCACTGGCAAAAGTTCATCATTTAAGTCAACTGGGGAAAGTGTTGCTGAAAATACAGTTTTAATAGGTTGCCTTAAGCACAGTAGATGTTCAGGGAAAAAAAAAAAGGTCAATTCAATGGTTCATAAAGCAATTTTCAAAAATAATACACATAGTACAACCAAAGGCAGTTACCACAAGGAAAATCTAAATGTTTTTCTACTTTGCAAAATGATATCTAAACTACCAGGCCACAAGGTTGCTCTCAGAGGAATGTCTCTCATGATAAGCAGTTGTTTCCCAGCACCAAATGTCTTGGATTGTATTGTCTTCATGACATAGCTTGACATGAAGAAAATTTCAGATATAGCATACTGCATTTCAAAATGAGATAAAATGGCCTTAAGACAAAGGATTCAGCAAAAACTAGTAAAAAAGACCAGTTACTTGCTGAGGGTTCCAAGCCACCTCACATATTGCAGGTGGAACCAACACGCCTATGCCAATTCTCTAGACTCCTGCTGAGAGAGAGGCAACTAAGAATTAGGTATGCAGCACCTCCAGCCTACCTTACATTTAGCACATAACGCATATTTTTTTGAAGGTAATGATTAAAATCTACGATGCTTTCAAAAAAGATACCATTTTAAAAGTAAAGGCCTTAAATACAGAATCTGTTCTGAAATGTAAATTTTGTTAAAGCTTTTGGAAACTGAAAATAAATACTTTGTCTTCCGTAAGACTGATCTGCGCCTTTTTCTGTCATTCATGGTCAAGCTGATTCCCCGTGAAGACCCCATGACAACCCAGATGGAAGCTGTCTAAATGGCTACTGTAAGAATTAAACTATTGCACTCAGAATGCAGGTTCTAAGTACTCTAGTCCAAGCAAAATGGGAATTAGCTACAGCAAATTCAGAAACGTGATATGTTTGAGAGAAAATCTTTAGAAGAAAGCTTAAGGAGTTCATAAATACGGCACCAAAATTCTTTATTAAACTCTCACTGAATTTATTGGCTTTGGAATAAGCCCAAGAAGAATTGTCTAGGGTATATTTCTTTCCTATCAAATTAAGAAGGACACAACAACTATTTATAGTTAAATAGAAGGCATAAATGCCCAAAGATAAAGAAATATTTGTTTGATAGAAGTATAACAAGCATAGTTACTCTGGCCATTAATTATGAATCATTTTGTACCCTACAAAATTGTTAATTTAGGTTGTCACCTTGAAAGGATACTGGGAGAGTTCAAACCACAGCAGAAACTGGACTATTCCTGTTGAGCCAAGCAACTGACATATTATTTTGCTGAGTCAATTTCTATAACACCAGGAAGAAAATGCATTTCCATGCAAGCAAAAAATAAATTCAAGATTAAATAAATAATAGGATGAATATTAAAAATATCATGTCTAAATATACTCTGAAAATTCCAGTTGCCTGGAAGTATGTACACTAAGAAGCATATAAACTAAATGAGGTCTCAAAGTCTGAACAATAAGAGAAAAGGATAGAATACGCACTGTAATTACAGTCTTGGACTAGGTATCAACCTGCCTCTGTCCTAAAGTCAGTAGTTTCTGGATCTTCAGAGGTCTTCTGGTTTGATATAACTACAGTGTTATAGTATATAGTATAGTTATATATATATGTATATAGTATAGTATAGTTATATATATATATATATATATAGTAATATATATATATAAAATTCTTGGTGAATTTTGAACTCCCAAAATTCCTGTGAGGCTTCTATGCATAAAGCAATGAGGTTAAATGATTACTGATAAACAGGAAATTGTTGATCAGCCCAAAAAAGAAAAAATTCTTCTTAGAAGTACAACTCCAGTGTTTTAAACGTCAGTCCTATAGTCCTCAAATTTTCTAAATATCCCCCTTTCCTTCTAGTATTTTGGGGCATGCAGTTTTACAGATGACTTTAATATGATGGCATAGTTGTCACCATGAAGAAATTCCTTTGCTCACCCATATTTTCCAAGCTGATCTTCTTGAATGCCCTAGAAAGTACTGCTGGTTCCAGCAGTTATACCCACCTGAAGCGAAAGAGCAGTAAGATTCTGAGTTCAGTTATTAATAAAAAGGAAACTAAATACTGGAGGCCTTACCTTTAGGAAAATTATCTCTGCATTATTCAAATTAAAAAAAAAATCTTGAGCACAGAAACATAAGGAGTTTGAAAATCACAGCTTAACATATATTCTTGGTTTACCTCCTGGTTCTGGAACTGCTGGGAGAATTTAGTTGGATATAAAAGTGTCACTGCTACCAAAACAACCCGTATGACAGCACGAGCGATTAATTACTTCGCATGGAAAAAAGCATGTGAGTTAGGCGGACTCTAAAAGGAAAACTGAAGAAATGATCCTGCTTCTACTTAGTACTCTAGAAATTTGAGTTAGGGAAAACAATGTTACAAAAGGTAAATGCTGTGGGGCCAAGTGGGATACAAGGACTAAAGGTAGTGCACAAGACAATCCACTGGGGGGCAGGAAGAAAATATTCATTGTGCCATTAATAGATAAGATAAAAAAAATATTTTTTAAGTTGTGTTTGTTTCATCTTTATCTCATTCACTCTCTAATTTAATTTTGTTTTTTATAGTTTTTATAGGTTTTATAGTGTACAGAATGTGTTATTACAGTAGCACTCATACATAAGTTATACATTAATAAATATACATAGATTGGATATGCTCGCTTAAAATTTTTACTGACAAAAGCGTGCAATCAAAAGAGTTTGGAGACCACCAGCCTAGAACACTTAACACTGGAGGCCCATTCCAAGTAGGAAACAATTAAAAATAGGATGTAGACCAAAATGTGATCAAGGATGACTGAACAAGAAAACTTAATAACATAAGGTTTAACAGACTGTGATCCAAAAAACACAACAAAAAACCAAAACACAACAACACAAAACAAAATGCAACAACCCCTTAAGTCATACTCAGCACAAGGAATTCTACAATTGTTATGTCAGGCATAAAAGCAGCTTTTTAAATATAAAAGGGACTTTAACAAAGTAAAGTGTGCAATGGAGAAGGTAGAAAATATAATGAAGGAAAATAAAATCTATTAACAAAATCTCAAATTTAAAAAAAAAATTAAATCTTACAAGAAAAAAAAAAAAGAGGATGCAAATATCAATGACCTAAACAAAAACCCAGCAAAAGTAGGAAAAACAGAGGATATATTTAAAGAGAATAAAGATGGATAGCACATTAAGAGTGAAAGGGAAGGGAAAAGAATGGAGGCTATTCTGACAGACATTCACATCTGTCTTGATTGGTGGGCTCCAAAAGTCATTGCAATCCAAAAGTTTCTGAGCAATCACCTACTAATTTTTGATTTGAGAGAGATGGAGATGGAAGAGCAAATTAAAGAGGTGATCACAGAGATGATTCAACATTCTAATTCCCAGTGCACTTCTCACAAATCCTCCTGGGACTCTGTGCCACAGACACAGCCTTGACATGTTGGTACCCTGTGGATGTGTAACTGGGTGCGTGACAGAAGTGACATGAAGAGCCAACCAGCCAATGCTCCCAGTACTCCCAGGAGGCTCCTGCTAGGCTTGAGCAGTGACTTAATGAATTTTGTACATTGGAGGCTCCATTTTACCAGCCAGTACAATCACTGTTGGAAGTCACACAGCAACATTTATGATTGAGAAGGAAATCTAATTACAAGACTGATTTTTAGAAAATGGACTTCTATGCAGAACAAAAATTAACACATACAGATATTTCAAAATCAGCTTTCAACAAAAAAAATCTGTTTTTTTCAGAAGTTTTTCTCAATTCTGTTTGATCATTATGGAGCAATAAAAGAGGGAGAAAAGAGAAAATATCTGAGTCATTCTGTCTGTGCTAAATAAGTCAAACAAAAAATATGCTTTCATTTCAGCACTTAAAAATCAACTTACAGGGAGCCCCTTACATGAACCACACACTAAGTTTAGTATGTGTAGGGTTTGACTTTGGGTGTATTTATTTCTCTTATTTTTAATATCAAAAACACATACTGTGCCCAGTCTAAATATCATATTTCCACCTGATGCATTAGCATGAATGTTAGATAAATGTTTAACGTCTAAGTTTTATCTGTCTGCTGTGCCCTAGCAGAATTCACAGCTCCCATGTTAATACACAGGGGAAGTTAAATGTTTCAGAGAACAGAATCAGCAAAAAAAAAAAACCCCAGTGAACCACCTCAGTCAGCACTGAGATCCTGATTCTCTGATCCTATCCTCTAAAATATTAAATTTCTACTGTATATCATCACCCAATTCAGCATAAGCTGATTCTTGAAGGTTGAGGCTAAATGAGGACAAGGGTATTTCTGAAATACCATTAATCTTCAAAGCTTAGATGCTCTTTTTTGCCACTTTGGATTCACAGCCTGAAACCACTTTCTAAAGGCTCAAAAATGCATCAGTTATGGCCAACTTTATTTTCCAAAGGCTTTTTAATTGCAGTTGCTTATTCATAAATAGCATATGTAATCCTTTTGTGTTCCTACTGAGATAGAAATACATATCGCTACCTCTCAGAGCCAAGGTCAAGGCAGTTCTGGACAGAATCTATTACAGGAGTAATTATGGATAGCTATACACAGGATTGAATCTCTCACTATACCCTAATGATTAGGTGCATCATCAAAAAGAGGTAATATGTGAGATATTAAGAGAGATATTTAGGGGTTGTTTCTCTATCTATTCTTCTCTTTCAGCAGCTAAAAAGTAACTGCATTACATAAATACTGTAAACAGCCTTGGAGAGGGTTCTCTAAGCTGTAGGCAGGAAAAGATGGACTCTGGTTTCCTCAGGCATTTTCCTGTACCCTTCTTTACCACAGAGTTTTCCAAGGGTCCTACAGAACGTGATACATTAATCTCCACATATGCAAAGCTCTGGAATAGGTTTGAATAAAATTAAAGTCTGAAGCATCACACCAAGAGCACATCCCTGTAGTGCCCAGAGTGATACCAAAACCCCTGCTGAAGAAAATATATGCAGTCATTTGACTTCTACTTAATCAGTAAAGAGAAACATTCCTGACTTTAGACTCTTGACTTTGCAAGCATGGTATACTTTCACTGAATTGTCTTTGCACAAAGTCTTCAGGGAGATTTAAAAAAGGAAGCTGAAATTCAGAAGTGACATCATATAGCACCATAATGCTTTTTCGCCAGCGAGGTTTGTGTCTTTACTTTCACCAGTACTACTGTCACAGTAATATGTGTGCTTTCCACAACCATGTCGGAAATAAGTATCATTCCTCTGTGCATTGTTTTCCTCTAAGTCTTTCAACAACATCTCATCAGCCCCATAACCTAATTCTTACTTAGTTACATTCAGGTATATCTCCACAATATAACCTTGGCTGCCTTATCCTTCTGTTTTCAATCTTTTCTAATTAATTAGGTTTTGACACTGAGTTCAAGACCTGACAAATGTATATATATATATCTACCTTTTCCAAGTAAGCTACCTTCTAAAGGTACAAGGTATCATTACTCATTTTCACTACAATAGCTTCCATTGTATATTTTAGGAGACAGACCTCTGGATTGTTAAGGTTTCTGTGACATGCTCAAGAGAAAGGTTGTTCAGACCTGAAAAACAAAGATTAACAGAGTGAACAATGAAATCCAACAGCCTACAGTTGAGAGCTGCTCTGTTGCAGAGCTGTCTCCAGTGCCTGGCACAGGAGCTGCCCATTGCATGCATTCTGAGTACGCTGCCTCCCGACACGCGCCCTTCAGCAACACTTCGCATACTTCATCAGGTCCTGTTGAAGCCGAGAGAGGAGAGAGGAATCCAGGGAGGGCACACAGGGCTACACCTATGGGCCAGCCAAGAAACACCAGCACAATGAGGCGAAATAATCTCCATGGCATGCAGATGGCAGTGGTCTCTGCCATCTGAAACCACTGACATGGAAAAGAAGGGTTGATTTTGACTGCAAGTGCATATAGAGATATATAGATAGACGTCTTTTGTTTGAATTTTATTTTTTGAGGGAGGGATTGAAAGATATTTTCAGCCAAGAAATATCTGTTTCCTCTATTTAACAAAAGTCTAATTTAAAAAATACCAAGTCACACATGCCTTCTGGGGTTTCTTCCTGAGGAAGAAAGGAAAATACCAGATTCATTTTAATGAGTAGCATTCTAGAGCAGAATGACTTAGATGCAAATTTTCAACACAGCTCTACAGACACAAGTTTCAATGTCCCTTCAATGCACAACAAAATATTGCTATAGATGAGGAATAAAATTAATGTTTGGAAGACAATACATTTGGAATATAATACATTAATAAAATCCCAAGAAATAGACTATGGCTAGTCCATAAAGCTGCAGAACATTGCAGGTTGGCAACATTGTTTATTTTCTGGCTTAATGAGGAATAGGTTGCACACAACTAGTAGCAGGTTAATTGAGTTGGCATATCTGCTGGTTCTTTTCATTATCACTTACTCCCTGTGATGAGCTTTGAGACTATGAGCTTTATTTAACAGATCCAGCAAGCCTATTATCCACCAAGAATATTAACAGCTATCTCCCCAATGACTAAGATGTGTTGTGAGCTGTCAGAGTATTTTATTTCTGCCTTGCTCATTCTTTCAGCTGACTGGAAAATTGCAGATATATTTACGACAACACCACACAACTGAAAACACAACCTGCTGTTTTCTGATAGTCTTGTGAGAGGTCCAACAACTAAATAAACCTAGAAAAAGGATGCAATGCAAAAATAAAACATCATATCTAAAATACTAAGACATTTCTCAATGTTTTAATAATTCATAATTGAGATTTTATGATAAAAATACAAACTACTCAGGAAATTATTTTAAAATTAGAACCCAAGTACTCTGTACACTCTTGGTTATCAGATGACTGCTGTTAGCTAGTTATATATACGAAGGTTAAATATCAAGGAGAGAGAAAGAGAAGCAAAAGTTGGGGCAGTAAAAAGCAGTATTACTCAGAATAATGAGAGATAACTGGATATGGTACAGTATTATTGAGTTAAACAGATTGCTCTAATTCAGATGTTAATGAAATACATGAACAACACACAGGAGACACCTGTTTAAAATCATGACAAAGTAAACAATGACATGAAAAATAAGAGTATCTCTGAGTGTATGGGCAACATACACAGTTCCATTTCTTCACATAAGTTCTGCTTACAAAGCATGTAAAATATGATCAGAAAGAATGTTTTCTTGAACAGTATAGCTTTACCTAGAGAGTGTTGTTCATGGACTAATTTCATAGCGATCACACTAATCATACTAACACAATCACACAATCATACTAACATACTAATGAAGTTTTCATCATTCGTGTTAATGAAAATGGACCAAAGAAGAGCTCAAAGATAGGAAGGTGTGGATTAACTAGCTGAGTTTTTATTGTCTTATAATATCATACTGTAAAGTACACAAATTTATCAATTATGAGTAAAACCAGAAAAATATATGGGAAACAGCCTTCCTTACCTTGACAGCACAGATTTATGGCTTTCTAAATGATCATACTTTCTCCAGTGGGCATTCACCAAAGCAGGAAACCAATGTGAATACAATGTTCTCCTCTTGTGTCACCTGAACACCACCAACCCCACTATAGCCAAAACACGGCCATGCCACAGCAACAGGTGTGGTCTCAGCAAGTGGCTCATGCCTCAGGAGGGCTGCAAGGAATGGAGGGACTCTGTAGACAGCAAATGTCTCTCAGGAACTGAGGTGCTCCTGAGCCTGACATTCCCCAACACTCACACCTGTAAACCAGCAACCATGGCAGGAAATATCTTTGTGCTGGCTCATGGAATCCCAGCTGGTACCTGCACTATCTGGAGCTGCTGGGCAAGGACAGAAGTGTGCAGAAGTCACCAGCATCAGCCAGAGACTGCACTTCCCAAGAGGCATTGATGGCTGCCCTGGCTGGCATTGATGGCTGCCATTGATGGATGACCCTTGTATGTCACCTATTCTGAAGAGCTGAGGGTACAGGTTCCAGCCTCAGCTGTGCTTTGGCAGATGTATTTCAGTGAACACAGTAAGTTTCTTCTGATCTCAGCTACAAGAAACATGAAGCAGGGAAACTAAAACCAGACACAGCATGTGCATGTTGTGTTTTAATTAGTGAAAACTTCTGGAGAAGAGATATGGCACACATGAAGATATTAAAAATTAGTCCCTCCATTCCTTCTGTGACAGGAATAGAAGAATAAGGAGGGCTAGAAAAGTTTTGCAGTGATCTTACAGAAAACTTCACTGTGATCACTATGAAAGAGTATATTCTTCATGTCAGTCACATGGCATGAAGCTGAATCAGGTGAGGTTTAGATTGTATATCAGAAAAAAATTCTTCACCCAGAGGGCACTGGAACAGGCTCCTCAGGGAAGTGGTCACAGCACCAACTCTGACAGAGTTCAATAAATGTTTGGACACTGCTCTCAGACACATCGTGTGATCCTTGGGGATGATGCTGTGCAGGGCCAGGAGCTGGACTTGATGATCCTTGTGGGACCCTTTCAACCCAAAACATTCAGTAATTCTGTGATTTTGGTTCAGGCCTACCAAAGAAACAGAAAACAACTAGACAGGGAGGAAAACATGTCCCAAAAGCCCTATGCAAAAGCTTCTGCTTTTATTCATTATACAAGCACTTCCTCAAATCCTCCAATTTACTTGTCTTGCCAACATTTTGCTAGATGACAAGAACATTCTATGACTTCCAGAGAATGTTCAGTCTGAATTTCTGTTAGAGCATTTTGTAATTTTTAAAAGGCATTTAACAAATGCTTTTGTATAGACAGCTTTTTTATAATTCAACAATGCTTCAGAAAATTCTGTTAAAATCCATTTAGACTATATTAAATCACGTCAGAGTGAAATGTTGTAAGATATTCTAAGTAACTTTCTTCTTGTGGAGATATGTCAAAGAAAGTCTCTGCCACAAAACGAGTTGAGCATTTAGTTTAACAAAACATCTTACAGTCAGTGTAAATATATGTTGATTTGAACTATGTCAACATTTTTTTTTCACAGTGTATATGAAGAAGTTGGGTTTTTTTCATAAATTTATTTCATCACTGAAGTTGCTAAACAAATATTTTGGTTGAAAATTTAAGTATATGGATGTCATGATATTCACAGTTATAATGCTTCTGGCAAGCCTGACAGCTTGCCAGCTGAAATTTTAAACACACAGTCAACTTAAGCAAAAGAACAAATTCAAATAAAGAAAATGCACAGGAAACAGCAAAATAATGGCACTGTATCTTCAGTCTCATATTTGCTGAACAGGCTCTTAACATTAATTTGGAGATGGTTTGAATTTTTCTTCCAATAAAAAACAAACAAAACCTTCACTCTGAACATGTACCCACAGAAATAATATTGCAAATTAGTGCTTAATTTCTGATTGCCTTTCCTGTAAATCTGTCTTCAAACTTCTTAGTTATGAATGCATTTAAGATGTCCCAAATCTGGCTTCAAGCTAGAACAAGACAAGAAAGTACAGTCTTTCTTGTTCTATTGGGTGAGGGAGTTCCCTATTTTAAGCAGATTTTACAAGGGTATCAAAATGGTGATAGTCCAAAATTTTAATGAAAACATTCTGAACACATTCAAGTATTTTCTCAGAATTACCCAAAACATTGTTATGAATAATTGTTCATTGTCTTCAAGACTGCTGATTTGAAAAGATACTGATACCCATACAGCATAGAAGTAGATCTGAAAGGAAAAAACCCTATCCAACCCAAAACTTCTGTGAATACAACAGCATGTAAACATCAAAATCTAAAACCATAACCTGAAAATCTGCACATATCTCCTACCTAATGCCACAGGGTTGTGTGGCTTAGAAGAGACTTTGATGTACATGGTTGATGTTGAGTCAGGCGGTGGCAGTTTGATACTTCAGCGTTACAGTTACCCTTATAAATCTTATACAGATTTCTGCTTATGAGCAAATTCATTCTTTTTCACATTAATCTATCAGAGGCTCACCTTGCAAGGTGAAGCTTATGTCTTTCCCTTCAACTGTGTGTTGAATGTGGCCATATCTGGAGTGTAAAAAGCTGCAAAACGCATTCAGCAAGGTTTCCAAGCTGAGAAGTTCCTATCAACAGCAAACTGAGGCAGAAGGCAGAGGGTAGGCTCTAAGGCTTTTCTGGTTGACTTGAGGAAGAGAGCTTGGCTCTGCAGGCATCAGTGTGAGAGCAGTAAAAACACAGTTGCCTCTCACTTCTCAAAGGAGAAAAGTAGCCTAAGGTGCAGACAGGTACCAACTGGGAAAATATTTTATCAAAGCAGAAGTATTTATAGATCATTTACAGGCTCTTGCCAGAAGAAACACGGAGCTGTTACATTCATAAATTAAAGCTAAACCACCGAGGTACATATTTAGCTCACTGCTACACATTACTGGGCATCTCCTCACACTGTGCTCATGGCATATTATGCACCTCTGATCTAATGGTCTCACCAGTTTATATCTATTGACTTCCAGGTCCCAGTTACTCACAGCCATGCAATCCCTTGTGAAAAAGTTTGGGTAGCAATTTTAGGACAAATTTATATGTGGGTAAATTTAGCATCTTTCTCTAAGGTCTAGGAGAATCAAAACCCAAAGCCTCATTAGCTTGGGTGAAACATGCCTTCATCCAGCATTCTCCTTTGCTGGCAGAATTCAGGAATATAAGAGAGGGATTGCCTTCTCCACACCTCCTCCTGCATGGTAGAGAAGCATTAGCAACAACAATAACTTGCATTAGCCCTTTATTCTATTACATTCATTTTGGAACATTTTAAGTCATCATTTCTAAATGTAATAAAATAAATGGAAATAGAATAACTGTAAATTTGCAGGACAAACCCTTTTATGTTGTTTAAATTGAAAGGCTTTTTGCATATATACTTAGAAAGAAAGCATGGGTACATATTCACTCATAGTTCCTTAAAAGGAAATAGTATCAAAAACCTGGTTTAAACTAATAATTTACAAAATAGGCTTTACCTTACAGTTATATAAAATCTCAGGCTTCATACTGACAAAACTGAACACATCTGCGATTATAGTAAGAGATTCTCTTTAGAATCAGCTTGATATAAAATTACTACTACACAAAGTATGCATGTACTTCCACTGATATTTGTATTTCAATTGATAAAAATTTTAGGTATTATACCTGCTGTGTTTGCTCAGTATTTGTTTCCAATATACAGTGATTGTTTCAGCTCAGAGTTACAGGAAGGTACTGAGCACCGAGATGAGTCAGGAGCAGCAGCTGTCCTCAGTGTCTCCTCTCATTACGCAGCTCAGACTGACAGAACGCCAGTGGGTGAACACTGCAGGAACAGGGAGCAATCTAGGACAACTGTCCCATCACTGAAGTATCTGTGTATGCAGGAACAAGATTAGTTCATAGTACATTAGAGATCAAATGAGATAAAGAAGCGAGCCTGTGAAAATTTCTTAGCATTTCTTAGCTCTGAGTAAAACTAACAGGTGCCTCAAACATGGACAGTGTGGACAAGGAAAGAAACCATGTGATACTACATCATTTACCAGGACAGGAAGGCAGGCCATTTAGGACAATTCCAATAGCTTGAACTTTATGAAGATTATAGTGAACCACCCACTTCTGCACAGAGGTTGGCCATTTTTCAAAACTGGGACTCAAGTGGTAGTGTAGGAATGGCTCAACATCCAAACATATTTGACCAGAGCTGGTCATAGTTTGATGTTTTTATTTTGTGTGAAACTCCAAATTTTAAATTCCTTTCAGTGCTAATTGGATCAACAAACAAAACAAAACAAAACAACAGAAATTTTAAACAATCAGATATGTTGAGATTTTTTTTGTGTGTGTGGGTGGAGTTTTCTGTTTGATTTGTTGATTTTTTGTTTGTTTGTTTGTTTAGTTCTTTTTTTTTTAGTACTGCACCTTTTACTTTCTATTTCATCCCATGACTTCCTAAAAATGTATAATTCATGTAAGAGAAAAGTACATTACTAAAGGTAAGTGCTTGAACAATTTCTGTTTGTTGTTTGTTTTTAAATAAGTGCCCAACAAATTGCAACATTAATGCAACATTTTGGAAAAAGCATTGCTTTGGAAAAATTGTCGTCATGCCTAGAATGTCATTATTTTCAAAAACAATATCCCACAGGAGTTTCCAAATAATGTAATTTATTTTCTGTTTGAAAACCTATAGTTCCTCAATTAAAGTTTATGTAAAACACATCTGTTGCAATAGTTTAGATAACAAAGTTATAATACAGAATTGAACTGGAGGCCATGGGTTCTGGCCTTGCTCTCCACAAGATTTCTCTACACATCAACGGACATAAGAGAATCCAGATCAAGACACAGTAGGCTATCAGTAAAAAAACAGTATGCAAAATAAGAACTCAAAATTTTCTTGAAGGTGAATATGTAGCATTCTCCTTTAGAATCTGTATGAAACCACAAAACTCTTAATAGAGACTTAGTAAATAAATTAATCAAAGAATAGCAATTTTCAGTATATCTTTCTCATATGCAAAACCATTATCTCTTCTTATCTTAAACTTAGGTTTAATTCAGAGCTATACAGAGGCAATATTTGGATTTGCATGAGTTCTTTTCAAATTTAGATCATACATTATATTGCATAATTACAACACAGCAGTTTTTTTATTTAACCCTGATCACATTTCCAGGGTTTGTCAGTGACAGACAGCAAGAAAACCTTTCCACAGTTCGACTTTTCTCATCCCAGTTAGTCCTGTTTCAGTGTTCTTGAATGTGTCCTCAGCAGAGGAGGATTATCCATGAGTCGATTTCTCCCCTCTCTGACTCAGCTTGCAAAACATGGTCTCATTTTAGAAAACAGGTATTGCCCAATAGGACATGACTGCTGCTGCCAAAAACCACTCTGAAAAAATAGGACAAGCCTAAACTACTGTGACTTGTGGTCAGAAAGAGAATCTTTGTGCCTCTGTACTGAGCTTCTCCCCACCCACTTCTGCTGCCCCTGAACTACTTCCTGTCTTCCTTTACAGTAGTTAAGACACTTCTGTCCCTAACGACTGTCCCATCTAAAAATAAGTGCTCTTGACACACAAGAGATGTCAGACTAGCACAGCAGGATGCTGAAGCGTCTCTAGATGCGTAGCAGGGCTTCTCTTACAGCAAGTTGCAGCAATGTAGGAATTCACACTTGATAAATGCAATACGGGCGGCTTCTTTTTATCTCTTGCAAATGGTGCCAGGACTGATGTATTCCTGATCCTTATTTGGTAATCCAGCTTGCTTCTTTTATGCTGTTCTATGGAATCACAAAATTCTAATGTTTGATTAAGCAAATGTGCACTGTTTTTTTATATAGCTTTTTCACTGACATCTATAGGTGAACTATGTCATTGTCAGCAGCTTGCTCAACCTTTTGTTTGGGCCTACATTTTCTTAGAACATACTTGTACAGACACATACTCTGCTCTGGCAGTGTTTGTACAGCAGAAAGATAACAACTGGGAAGTTTCTTACCTATAGCTGAAGCAACTCCTCTTCAGCTTCCTTTTGAATCTCGTTTTCCAGGTATAGCAATACAGCAACAGGTTACTCTGTATTGCACATAATTAATGCTATTACTTGATTCAATTATCCTTGCCCTTGCTCCTTTTTCAAGGTGAGTGAAAATCATAATAGCACCTAAATAAAACACACTATCTTTCTTAACAGCAACATATTACATTATCCCTTATATTGGTTAGATTAAGCTAAAGCCCTGCCAGAGCAAGGCCCGGAGAGATGATCTGTCCTTGCTACCTACCACAAGTGTGGGGAAAAAAATAATTTTCTCGTTACTGTAGTAGTGTTTAGTCTGAAATACTATTATTTAGAAACTGAGAGAGAGTAACTGCAATTATTGTTTCTCTCTCTCCTCTATTCCCTTCAATGTAGCCATTTTGTAGATACTCATGTTTGCAAGTTTTGGAAGTTTGAGTACTGTACTTTTTCAGGTATCTCCCAAAAACTTAGGAAAATACATGATTTAGAGAGGAGACTTAGCTGAAAGCCTTTCAAGAACATTCTGCAATTTGCAATGGAAACAGCATTCTTTGAAACATTATAACGTATGAACATTACACTGTTATTGGGCTTTTCCAACGGGTACCTAAGCAACCAATACTTTGAGAAAAGGATTGTAAAGGAACTACACTTGAGAAACTGCACAGCAAAGGAAACATTTGGGCCATAAACTAAGGGCCATAAAAACAGCTTCCAAAACTTGCACAAAAACATTCATTTTCGATTGATTATCTCTCCTGAGAGCATTACTGTATTTGGCAAAGGAAACTATGCTGTCATATATCTTAAGAGCACTCAAAGCTTTTTGACTGCTGTGGGCTGTGATTCATTTGTTGACCAGGACATTCACTTTTGTCTGCTTGCTACAAGATTTCAAGTGTTACCTACTTCTTGTTTCAATAAAATTGTGTGTCACTGGGTTTATCCAGCATCACCATCTCTAGATGGTGGTGATCTAGAGGTGGTGATCATCACCACCTCTAGGTCTTCTTTTAAAAGAATTCAGTGATTTCAGAAAGCTGGTCTCTCTGGACCTGTCAGCAAAGCCATTCTATTAAGAAACAACTTAATTTCTACTCCTTGTGAGAATACTTTTCTTCAGGATTCATAGCCTTTTACAAGCCAGGAAATGGCAAGATCCATTCCAAGAGGGAAGGGAAACTGCCAGTGCTTGCTTCCCCTCCAAAGGAATTTAGGTCATACCTTATTGAACACACAGAACAGTACTCAGTATACACTATTAAAGCAAATTCAATGTAGGTTAGCAAAAAGTAACAGCCCTATCTTTAGAAGTTTATCATATATTATTTTATTTAATATTACAGATTATATATATTGTATGCTTTCCATTTACTCGTCCACTCTTTTCCCCTTGGCAAAACTGCTCCTGAATGTTCTAGTCCTGACTTACCCACCATCTTTGCCAAGCCCTTTCAAAGTCCATACAGACTAAAGCAAAAAAGCAAACTCTGCTCTGAGAGTTACCAAGGCATTTTCTTTGATAATACCAAAACCTGCACTTACTGCATCAGTTCAGTCACAGACAGAAACCAGCCTGTATTTATATAGCATTATTTCACCTATATAGGGATGACAGAACCCAAGGTAAATTGCTCTTTACCTTTCTTTTTCTGGCTATTACAGAAATGAATAGGACATTGCCTTACAGTATCATTTTTACATTGGCACTACATTGGATCAGTATCCAAAGGTTGAGCTGCTTCCAAACCAGTCTCTAAGCAAATCTGCAAAGGAGTAACTAAGTTGTTTTACAGGTTCAGTGCAAGAGGAAAATGAGGCAATTCATGTAAGGGTTGCTAAAAAAAATATGAAGGAAAAACACTAATAGCTCTTTAGTTTCACTCAAATGTCCTTAATGGATATCTTGCTCTATAGCTTTGGAACAATAAAATAAAGCAATTTTACATCTTTTCCTCAAGTTCATACCCTCAGGGGATCTTGACCTCAGAAAGATTTTAATTTTGTTCACTAGATTTTCAAGAACTGCTAAACAATCTTTGAAATAATGTTTAAAAAGAATTTTTAAAAGCTACTTTAACACGTATTTCATTTAAAAATTCTGTGTTTTTAAAGTAATTAAATTTGTGTGTATTTTTTTTTAATTTCAATACATTTAGTTTAACAACTGGGTATTGTTGTTCACTTGAATAGAGATGCTAAGTCCTAAGCAAATATTGCCATTGGAAAACAAACCACATAGATCAAAATTATAGTTTTAAACTCCTTCACTTCTCCCACCTAATTCTTCTTGAAAGAAAAGTGCATCAGTCATAAAAGACTATTTTGGTGGAAAGACAAAGTTCATCCTTTATCAAAAATTATAAAAAGAATTAAAAAGCTTTGGAAGTAAAAGGCCCCAAATCCAATCTCACACTCCAAAGCAAAGCCTCAAGAACTTTCCAACCATTGCTAGAATGACAACACGATTTTCCCGAATTCCTGAGGATGTATTCTCCTAATGTGTCCATGTCTCTAAAAAAACTCAATTTTAACATGTGGAAGATGGCATTAAGGATAATGAAGGACCTGCTTTGGTCAAATTACCTCAACAAAACCTTCCACTTTTTTTACAGGTGCCTCAGAAAGCTGCACATTAAAGCTGTTCAAGCTTTTACAATTGCTTGCAGTTCCACTGCCTCTTCCAGCACTTTAGCCAGAACCAACCTCCACTGCCACTCCTCTCACAACTTCAGGGCAACACTGAGATCTGTCTAGGACAACTCTATACTTGGCTGCTGCTCTACAAGGACTGAGCCAAAGTGACCAGACATGCCTGGGGCTTGCACACAGAGCACAGCATGGCACAGCCAGGTGTGGACACTGTCCACTGTAAACTGCACAATTCAAAAAGGTTTCTGCAGCCCCCTTCAGCTTCAGGTGTTCATTAAGAGTCATTCTGTCCTAATTTTTTATAGAATCTCTGTCAGTTAAATTACTCCTTTTAGAAAAAAACCCAAACAACTGGAGAATCCTTCTCAAATTACTAAAATACTAATGCAAGTAAATGATTCAGTATTTATAGAAAATTATCTGGAAAACAAAGATGACAACCCTCATCTGAGCTAGTTGCTTGTGGCTTGAAGGCTGAGTATTACTCAATTCTGCATGTACATGATTGCTACTGCATGAAACTTAATATCCATATGTTCAATACAATTCATTCTTTCAAGGCAGGCAATTCAGTAATAAACAGTACACTCCCTTAAAGCAAAACACACAAGGACCGAACACAAATTCTGCATTATTTTTAGTTTCTTGTTTGAGAAAACTTCATTTCAGCAAAGAAGAACATAAAAGAACACCATGTACCCAAGGCAAGTACTTAGATTTGCTACTCCTGAGCTCCCCTCTGAGAGAAGGGAAAGAATGATTTCAGGGGGAGGAGCAGGTGAGATCCCAGCACACACAGACTGGTATGCAATAGATGCATTTCATGGAGCTTGTCATACATTTAATTTGATACTATCTTCTCCTGTACTATAAAAATATTAAGAAAAAATAAAAAATTTCAATGCTGTTAAAAAAGCTTGGAAGTTAATTATGCTCTAATCATTCTAGCAAGTCCATCTGGCAGCTTCACAACTGCAACACTTGAAATCCAAGAGTTTTCCCTTTGCCAGCAAAAGGTGTTCTAATGGCTATTGCTGTGCTTGAAAATCTACTTGGAAATTCTGAAGTCTCATTAAACCACTGACTAATTTGACATGATGGCAAGTATTCATAAGGAATCAGGGACAAATCCTTTCTCTGATCACTTTATGAAACGTGCACACTCAGATGTTACCCTAAAAAAAACCCCACTCAACCATTATATCATTAATACCAATATTGTATGTTTTACATATCCTGCATTCAGGGAACTACTTTCTCTTTTTTTCCTCATGTGGCTTTAGCATGGGCAAATACTGTTTCTTCTTCAAGCAAAATAAATCTATTTCAAAATACTAATTTAGAACCCAGGGCTGTTGAAAAGCAGCATCCTTCCTTCTTCTGTAAAGAATAAAAAATTAAAAACAACATCAGAAGTTAATGATAAGAAATTGCTACAAGTACATGAATCCTGAGAATCCACTACAGTCAAAATTCAATAGAGCTGTTGAACACTTCCAAGTCCCATGACAATTCACATTTCTCAGACATACAATCACATATCTTAATGAACTTGAGTCTATGCCTAAAATACCATCTCAGTGAATACAAGCACAGCTCTGCATAAGGAATTCTCCATGGCAAAATACTAAGGAAACCATAAACCATGTCTGACCAATATTGAATTTACTTTGTGAGGTTTAATGGGTGACTGAATTAAGAGTCAAATATTCAAAACTGGTATAAAAAGCATCTTTACTGAACAACTTATAAAAAGGAAAAAATATAATTTGAGGCCATTAAACAAATTACATTACCAATAGTGACAAGAACTCAGTAGAATGTTTGCCAAACATCTTGCTTGTCCACAAAGCATTCAGTGAAAAATATACCAAACAGGTATTATATAGGCAACCACTTAATGAAAGTCAATGTAAAAGTAGCAATTATTTTTCCAACTGCTCTTTTCCCTGCCAATTTCCCAAAATGCATTAAGGACAAGGATTCCATCAATCACTTTTCAGTCTCATTCTCGGGTTCACTGTCTCCACTATCACTGTCTCTTCCAGGGTGTTCTGGCATTTTTCGGTGTTCATCCATTTCATCCACATTCAATTCTCCTTCCTTCATCGTTTCTTCCACTACTTCATTTTCTTCTGCTGCATCTGCCTGCACGCTCTGAACTTCACCTTCTACTTCAGTCTCTCCAGTTTGTGTTGGTTCTGGTTCTTCAATCATGGCAGGTGGGGGCAGTAAATGCTGGATAATTGAAAAAGGAAGGATTTTAAGTTGTTACACTTTAGCTTGAACTGTTCATCTTACAATTAGGATTTTGCATTAGATAACAAGTTAACAACAAACACTTAAAATTTAGAAGCTGTAATGATTTATAAGCACTTTGTGCCTATATATAAGAAAAATTAGAATAATGGTCACAATATAGTCATCTTAGATATATTTTTTATGGAAAAGAGGGTGTTAAAATCTTAGGACTTCCAATTCAAGGACAGAAAACACATTTAATTATCCCAAACACTCAGACAAGTAATAGGGTTATGGTAAATCTTGGAGAAATATGCATATTTCTACCTTAATCTCATCTGTTACCATTTTAAACTCCAAGATATGTTTAACTTGGTTTTTGATGCCTTCAACAGGCCTGTCTTTAACAATTCATACCCATAATTTCCCCTTGCAACATCTTATAAAATACTATGTGAATGTTATCTGTACTTACACAATTCACATTACACTAACAGTTAAACAATGCTTAAATATTTTCACACAATACTTCTGAAAGAGTAATTTCATGTATTCCAAGTGTTCTGCTTTCAACCAAAGAAGTAGTTTGTAAAACATTATAGGCTGGAATAGTAGTCAAGTAACAAAACTGGACAAAAAATACCAGGAATACTTTGAGCTGAAGAGTATGGATGAATGCTATACAACTGCAGGCTGAACAGAAACACTCATACTTCTTGCAGCCTGACATTATTTAATGACATGATGGATATTTCTTTAGAATATTTTGGATCATTTTAATGAAATGCAATCTTGAAAAACTTGACAGTTGTTGAGCTTTGTTTTGCTCAAAACGCAACTTTATATCACATGACAAATGAGGTGTTTAATTACAATGAAGTTTTACCTTCAATTCGATGACACTAATATTACCTATTTGCACAGGCAAATCTACAAATCAATTGTAATTGCAGGCAGATATATAAAAAGACTATAGACTTTGAAGTTATCACACTGGTCTCTATATCCATCTGTGCACAGGAAAGCGCAGTTCCAAACCAAAGATCTTACAAAAGATGTGAGAGACACAGACCTCTGTGACTTACTTAGATGCACATTGTGCTTTGTGACAACTACTTTAAGGACCAGTGTAAAAAAAAGGGAAAATAATAATGCTGTACTGAATACAATAAAAGAAAATTAATGCCAGCTTTGCTTTTTTTCAGTAGTTCACTTCTCGGCTTCTCCTGCAAGAAGAATGTGATTCATAATCACAGTAGGAAAACAGCAGTTTTGTACCTAATTTTAGCTAGCAATGGATATGATTAGGACGCCAAAAAGTGTAACAGGTATTAGCAGGAGAATTGGGTCCATATTTGATTAAGGCGTCAAGCAAATGCTTTTGGTAAAATTTAGATGCCAGCATCTACTTTTCAGGACATGTAAATACTTCCCTATTTTGATAGGGCTATTCATTTACACCTAAATGTGGCCCATCTACTGCACAAGTAAGTCTTCATCACATAATATTTTGCATGGTTTAAAGATCTCCAACTATATTAGACAAACTGACTTCAAAGCAAGACTTGTCAGGTGCTTATAGGACAGGGTTTCTAAAAAAAAACAGTGTGAGCTTACTTCACTACTACTAAAAAAAATTACAGTAAGAAGAAATTCCAGTAGCGTCCTCTTTGTATATCCTCTTTTCTTTATAGCACACAGCATTTCTCCAAAATAGTCAGAAAGTATCCTCTCTGTCCAGACAGCCTGGAAAAGGCTTTTTCTGGGTAACAAAACACTTCAAATTTGGCTGAAGCTTTCTCTCAGAAATAAAAATAAAATCCAGAAGTCACTGGGTAAGACCTGCAGAGCAAAATAAATTTTCTATCTGAAAGTCTGACATTCAGTTGAAAATGTTTTGAGTTCTGATCTCTATTGATTACACTGTTCCATATTAGATGAAACATGGAAGTGAAAGAAAAAAAGGAAGAGGATGTGACAGAGACATTCTTGCATTAAAGAACAGTACTTAGATCTCTCAGACTATCTGTTCAAGGACAGTCATGTTCGCACTCTCTTCCCACAGTCGGCTAATACAGAGTAAGTAGTGTCTTTTTACATCAATTTTGTCAAGTTTTGGAAATCTTTCAAAGAGCAAAAACCAATAAGGGAACTTCAGAGTATCATGAAAGAATAAATTATAGGTAATACAATATATAGGTATTATATAATATATGAAGAATAATATATAGGTAATATGAAGATGACAGACCCCAGACACTGTGTGAAAGCTGATGCAGTTAAGGGGTAGCATTTAAGACCATTGCCTTTTGTTTAACTACCTCTAGGCTTTACAGATGATCTAAGTATGCTCAGTATACTATCTAAACTACTTTAATGGTCCACTCATTTACACGAGACTACAAAGACTTTCTGATGGGTTCTAAATTCTACTTCAGGGATTAAACACTGACAAAACTAGGTACAGAAGTGTCTACAACTGCTTTGCTTGATGCTGAAGTAGGGCTGAAAAAAAATGCTCCAGAACTAAAAACACT
This sequence comes from Vidua chalybeata, assembly GCF_026979565.1. Lineage (NCBI taxonomy): Eukaryota > Metazoa > Chordata > Aves > Passeriformes > Viduidae > Vidua > Vidua chalybeata. Next base: position 29,473,822 of record NC_071535.1, read on the forward strand.
ACAGCTGCAAACCAACCTGGATAATAGGGTGATTTAACAGGGTTAAAATGGTTTCAAGACATGATCTGGTCTTGCTCTTACAAAATATTATTACATCATGCAGTGGTGTTACAATCCAACTAGCTGAAATCCCACACTTACCTGAAATGTAAAACACAAGTTTCCTTCAAATTAATACTAGACAAACTAGTTCTTTAGTATTAATGAATATTATTTTTGGCCCAAACAGAGCCATCAATGCACTTGTCATCAATTACTGATAGATTTGGGGCCTGAAATTGAGGCTTAAAACACCAGAAGATACAGCTTTTGCTACCACAGCATTTTACAAGACCTCAATATTCTCACTTCCAGTCACTAATACTTTTTGAATTTTAAATATAACAGAAACAGACTCAAATCTCAACAGCTTCTCATGCAATTTACTGAAAAATGACTTTATTCTAAATGCTTTCCAAAAGTTTGAAGGTCCTTACCTGTTGATGGTGGCGTGTACTCTGTATCATGTGCATATACATATTGTAGACAAAGTTAGCCATTTGAGGCATGTTCTTAATAACATGTATTTGGTGAGCTGGTCTTTCTCCATTCTAAGGAAGGGGAAAAAAGTGGACATTCAGCAAACAAAGCAAAACAACCATTATTCAAAGCTTATTTAACTATATTAGAAGTCAAAAGCTCCAAGAAATTAAATAACGGTTTTCAAAGAAAAAAAAATTGGTGAATTCTTTGGAAAATTAGGAAGCATAGGTCTTACATTTTGGGGAACCGGATTAATCATGATACTGAAGCCTGAAGAAGAAACTTCAGAAGGAGAGGCTGGGTTCTGATTCTTACTCCATGAAGTACATTTTGGACTTGAGTAATTTAACATATTAAAGGCACAAATTGTTTATGATCAGATTAGGATTTAGCCTATGGCCTGTTGCAGCCCAGCTCCTTGCTCACACTCACTGACCTTGCTCGTTGCATTCTTGTTGCACAGTTGATCTGAAAGTTTCAACTGAAAGGGCTCCCTCCCAAACTTGTCAATAGCATTTAAGACCAGGAAAAGAGTTGTAACTGAATTTTTGGTGCATGCAGGCATCCCTTCTCAAAGCTTCAGAAAGCAGAGCAGATATGTTCCTTTGTTTCTTCATTTAGCATCCTGCTCTGTGTGCCCTGTGCTTAGATCCTCAACACAAACCTTTCCCCAAACATCTAGTGCAGTATTAAAAATTAGGTTTTTGTACTTAGGAACCTAGCTCAACAGCAAAGGTCTTGTGGTATCAAAACCAATTTTAAGAGAAAAAAAATTAACTTGTAATGCTGAATTACTCAGTTACATGTAATTTTACATCTTTAAATGAGAAATGAGTAGCTTTATGTAGCTTTGCTTGAGAAATAACATAATTTTGTTTCACAACAAGACCAAAAATGCATAAGAACTAAAAATATCTTTTGATCACAAAAGAAACATACTGAATCATTTACACAAGCAGAACTCAGGAAGAAGCAGGCACAACAGTTACTGATACTTAAGTTATATTGATAATTAACTTTTGTGGGAACAGCAATTAAAACCAGCTGGTGTTTATCATGACAAAAAATAACTCTGAGGATGTATTCATAGAATCACAAAATCATTAAGGTTAGAAAAGACCTCTAGTATCAACAAAATCCAATCATCACACTGTTGAGTTCACCACTGAACTATACCTTCAAGTGCCACATCCACACCTTTTCTTAAATACTTCCAGGGATGTGATTCCATCATTTCCCTGGACAGCCTGGTCCAATGCCAAGAATCAGATGCACCAGTCTAGCAGAGAAAACACTTTCACCTCTTACAGCCCACTGAAAAAAAGTGAGCAAACACCAACACCCATTACACATACCAAAATCCAGTGCAGCTGTTCCTACCTGTCTTGCAGTTGGAAAACATTCTGTGGGAACGATATGGAGGTGAAGTGGTCGAGCTGTGAGTTGGCTGAAAGCTGGAGTTAGCTCAAAACAGTTTTGAAATAGTGAGACCCTTGCAAAGATATAAAGTCCAAGTCTGGCTCTTGACATGGCAACGACTAATCGTCGGACATCCCTTCAGAAAATAAAATCAATCATGTTTTTTTTCATTAATGACACACTTGCAATAAAAATAGCTAGAAGTACATGGGAGTCTTAAAAGAAATATAAAATCATCTGCCCAAATACTATCTTGTCTTTAGTTTTTTTTCCCTACACATTGTTTAAATAACTAGCAAATCCTAGTACAATTATATAGAAACAAATATATTGGTTCACTGTACCAATAACACTTTGAGAAACCGCCCTCTACTATTTTCCTACACCTCAGAAGTTGAAAGTAAACATTGAGAAAAAAATCCCAATAGCATTTCTGTATCTGAATGAGTAAAGATTAATTTGGTAACTCATTTATCTACCTAAGATCAGACACGTTTTCCTCCATCACATCCCAAACCAAAAGTGCAAACATTTAAAACTGTACACAATAATGCAACTTATGCAATGATCAAACACTTCTGATTGCAAAAGTAATAAAAATCTCGATCACAGGAAAGGATCTATGAGAAAATTTAAGCCTGCATTTGCTCAAAAACACTACAGTCCTATAATTCTACTAGGGTGAAGCCAAGGTCAACCTACCTGCAGCAACATAAACTAATTATAGGGTAAGAGCCATTACAAAAGGATAAGAGCTCAAGAAGAGGGTACCAGACAATTATAAAAGGAAGTCTGTCTGAACTTCATTATACACATAGCATTGAACTTCACTTCTACTACATACTCATACAATAGAATTTTTGTATAATGGACTATTTGTATTTCTGTATCTGATACGGAGTACAAGTACTGCTATGGCACTACAAAAAGATGTTCTTACATACCTAAGGTGGCCTACAGCTTTTGTACGCACTAGGGAAAGCAGAATATAATCGTTCTGTTGGCCTTGAAACCTGTCCACAGTTGTTACCTACAGAATTAAAAAATAAGAAAAAACCTCTATAGGTTAATTTTTGCCATTTCAATTAAAACACGACACCAAAATTTTAACATCAACTTTGGACTGAGATTGCAGTAAACAAGAAGAGAAAATTCTTTAACTGATTTAGTTGGCCTCTAACAAAAAGCCTAGGTTTTTTTCCGGAATACATTGGGAGGAGCTTTTGTCTGACTGTATACTGTTTCTTTTACTTCTTTTTATTTAAATTTGTCAGAGAAGTGAGGTGCTAATACCAAAAGATTATGGAAGCCATTAGCTTTGCAATACAGTTTTAACCTGCAGAATTAGCACCAGATATTTGTAACAGTATTATTTGTTTATTTCTTCAGATTCGTGATCATACATTCTATCAAATAATTTCCACTCTTGGTGGACCTTTCTAATGATGTGATTTTGGGGAATTATGTTATTATTGAGGACAAACAAATGACAAAAAAATAGTTATTCTGTCCCACATAGCCTGTAGTCTTTTCACCTTCACTGACTTCACTCTGCCAAATTATCAACAGGCAAAAATGAGGGCACTAGTCTATGAAATTCGATAGAATGTAGGTTCATAAATATGTGGTTAAACAGGAAATATTTCCAGAGATACCTATTTAAGTATAGCTTAAATTAGCCTGATTTTCAATATGACAATTTAAACACACAGAGACCAGAACTACTACAATGACTGATATATGTTCAAAGTCACCTTGTTTGGCCTTCCAATTAGAGGATTGTTTCCACATCGCTGATTAATGACATCACGGATCAGGTGCTTCTGTCCATTATATGTTGTCAGGATACTTATCCTGTCTGCAGGATAACCAAGCAGGCACATATACATGAAGACTGCCACTACATACTCTGCCTCACCAAGATTCTAAAGTTTAAAATAAGAGAAAAAGACATGAAGAAAAAGACAGAAAAAGGGTTACTCATCTTGTAAGGTTAGAAAGAATAACACCTGTGACATTGTCAGATATTTAGACAAATAATTTAGTGCTGAGAGAAATGTCCCTAGATCTGATGATTCTTTGCTAACTTCGTACAAGCCATTTTGAAAGAATGGAAGAACCACAAGTAGGTTTAATACCTGTGGTATCATTCTCACTCAGTTTCAGACAACTGTTAAAAATATCTACATCAGTATTATTGTTAGGCACTGATTGAAACTTTGCAATATTTACTCAAAAGTTCCAGTCAGCCAAAAAAGGCATAATGACTCACTCCCCAGTAAACTGAAAGTATGAACTAGTTGCACTAGTATAAACAAAGTCCTTTCAAGTATTAATTAGGAGACAGACATCTGGATTATGAAATCCAGTTATTTCCACTGCAGGCCATCCTATTCAATTACAAATTACCAGCGCTTATTTTGTATATGGTAACATTCTCTCTCTGTCATTACTTTATGAGTCTGTTCCAAAGTACCACTCTTCTGACTACAGGAAGCTTTGTTCTATTTCCAGACTGAAGTTATTCATAGCCTATTTAAATCCATTTTCTATCAACAAAAATTATCTTTCAGGTTAAAAAGTTGTTCTCAAATGCTGACATTTACTCCTGCTCTATTTATACAAGGAATTTTATCCCCACTTGGCGTATGTTTGAATAGGCTGGACATACCAGCCTCATTTATTTTTTCTTACTAAGTGGGCTCTGCATTACTTGGAAAATGCAGTTGCCAGGCATATCAAACACCTGTGGGTGTAAAGCTATTCTACAAATTTTAATCCCCTTTAACTCTGAAAAGAAAAGCCCAAATTCATGAAGAGAGTTATACATGACAGCAATCTGTTATCTCATGAAAAACCTTGAATGCCACCAACATATTATGCTAAATATCACTCAATTACCAAGATCACCAAAAAAAAAAAAAAAAAAAAAAAGAAATGGTAGGCAGTATTAGAGGAGTGTGCACATGAGAGTACTGATATAATGAGAAGTGTGTTCTGTGTCCTCATGTCAGTGCTCTTAATCTTCTTTAGCCAAAGAGTGGTCTAAAGCAGTGCTTGTACTCTCAATTATCAGGTACTCCTTTCAGCTGTTTGTGTTCCACTGGACAACTTTTTACTACTTGCATGTTACAATTTCAAAAACAAAATCAAAATGATCTCTCCAAACAATTCTGTCCTCAATCTAGCAATGGGATAAAGTGGATTATGATTAACCATCTTCTCTAGCAGGACACTAATTTGTACTGAAAAGGTATCAAGAAGAACCCAAGCAAAACCTACAAATAGATTTCATACCTTTTTAAAAACATAGATTCACTAAGTCTCAGTGATCTTCAGAGGGAAAAATGAACAAGAATATTATCATCATAAAGTATATAGTTTGTTTTCCATAATATTAAGCAAAATATAAGGTGTTAACTCCATGTTTGAATTAAACTCCTTAACATTGCTCCAGCTCTAACTTTTCCAAAGCCCAAGTTTGCTATTTTAGGCACCATAGTTTGTTTCACCAGTTTTTTTAAACTGAAAATATAAGCATCTCACTACAAGTGTAAAATGTTTTCCTAATTTAAGAGAAATAGATAGAGACTGTTGATGAGTTGAAAACTTAGTTGAGAGTTTGAAAACTTAGTTGAGAAACTCCAAGATTAAGGTTTTCTTCAATTTACTTCATCCTCCAAGTCTCTACGGCTCTTATGTACGCCTCTAGCAGTACTGTTTTATTCTTTAACAAATGGGCATGTTAGCATTCCTACCTATCGATCAAATCAACACAATGACTCTTCAAACTCAGGTATGAGCAACCAAGCAAACTTCAATTCTTTGTGTTCAGAGGAAGTGCTACTACTAGTGTTTTTTTACTATCATTGTACAGCTGAATTACAGTGGACTTCAATTTGCCTTAGGTCAAAATTACGTTTTGTAATGAATTACAACAAGTCTCATCCCTCCCATAACAAGGAGAAAACAAAGTCATTTATTGAGCAAAAGCCCCAACACAATGTTTTCATTTTCAACATTCAAAACTCATTAAAAGGAGGAAAAAAATCACACACATGACTCAATTATCTGAGAACATGAATTGAATGTCAGTTTACTGTTTTTCATAGTCTGTCTTCACTGCAGATCTAACAAGGCCTATTGAGGTTAATAAATTACACATGTAGTACTTCCCTTACCTGATAGAAATAAGGATTGGGTTCAGACTCTCCTACACCGTTGAAGTCTTCTACATTTATAAGCTGGAAGTCATACAAAAAGCCAGCATTGGCTGTTCTGAACTCTGGCAGAAGCTGCACGTGAGGCAGGTTACCCAGGTTCTTGTAGCGCCAGTTGTAGAGGTTACACAAACTGTTCAAAACCACAGACACACAGCACACAGAGTGAGCTAGAGCAAGCTCTTTAACTCATTCAAAAGAATTCAGATGCATATGAGATCAGGGCTTCTGTAGGTTTGCAGTGAAAAGAATAATTTTGCTAGGCAGCCTGTACATATATAAATGAACACACTCAAACAATCTATCCAGCAATATTATTTTTAGGTTGTGATTCTGTTTTAATCTCTCTCACTGAAAACTTCAGATGCCATGTCAATGTGGCACACTCAGGTTTAAGTCTGTTCCTCTTGATCAAGCTACAAGTTTTGTAAGAATTCATGGGTAACAGAACTTAAGGAATATTAATCCTTCTTTACAAAACAGAAGGAATAAGGAAAAAAAATATTTTCTGCATTAACTGTGGTAAAGCTTCTTACAGTAAAAAGAATTTGATTTCCTTATTTATTTTGTGTATTTCCTAGTATTATCACAAGATATGAATGCAAACAAACAAGATCTACTTAATTCTGAATGATTCCTGATATTCATAGGGACAGTAATACTAGCAAAATGTCTCATTCAAAAATGCCCAAGAATATCCAGACCAGATTAAGAAGCAGACAGCTCACGGGAAAGCTACCTGTGATCGCAAAAGACAAAAGCATAGGAAGTAATCTCTTAAGAAATAACTTGCAAAATGAAGGACTTCTGCTTTGTTATCCCTAAGAAGTTCACTAAGATTTTGTAAAGTAAACTTTATTTACCATCATTCAGATGAAATTTTCATTTCAAAAATCATACTGAACTGTCATTCAAAGGACTAGAAAATAATGTTCTAGATTCCAAACATTTCCTACATGAAAAAAAATAAGTTCTCCGTCATATTTTTCACTACACTTTATGCCTAAAATAAAGACTTAGAACTAAACCTAAAGTAGCAAGGTTTTATATGGAGTAATTTTCTCTTATTTGGACGGTAATTTTCTCTTATTTCTCTTCTTAACATGACACCACAAATATGCAATTTACACAATCAATAAATCTGGTGTTTAAATTACCACAGTGAAATGACAAATACAAAGATAAAAAAGAAAAGCTATTACACTACAGAGTTGCAGTATCTCCTTTACTATAAAAAATGTTTTACGGTCTTGTGAGGACAACCTGAATGTGTCCAATCTCTGGATGCATCTCTCCTGAAATACTACAGAAAAGCACCCTTTTACAGTCTTTAAGGGAATTATTATATATTCAACACCAAATATATCATATTTTAATTTAACTTTGAATATACTAAATGTTAATTGAGAAAAGAAAGCTTCTGTAAAGTCTCATTTGTTAAAAAACCCTGAACACCTAAGATGATTAAGTACCTTTGAATATAATTTTCATTAAAGCACTCATGCAACAGCAGACTACTACTATATAAAAATAACAATGAAGAAATTAATCTGATTGCATTTCAGAGATGTAAAATTTGCCTTCCTAGTCTAAGCTGAAATTAAAATTCCAGCTTTTACCAACTCCTGTCCTAACAATAAAAACCAGTTTCTGTAGCTATGCATGCCCCTCTCTCATTTTTAACTTGTTACTTTCTGACAAGCTAGACAAAGGATTTTCTGTCTTACCTTGCTCTTGCTCTTCCTTGTGCATCCAAGTCAACAGTTGGCACTCCAACACGAACAAACCGTGTGAAAAGAGACTGTTCCATGTTGGAGTACTTTTGAAAAGCCATGTTCTTAATGACTGGTGGCAACTGATGATGGTCACCAATCATAATCCACCGCTTCAAACGACTGAATCCATCCTGGGGGTTCTAGAATTGAACAATTATACTATTGCAACTATTACAATATAATCAAGGCACTCAAAACACACTAAGAGTCAGATTGTCTGCTTTTGTCTAAGCCCTTCAACATTTGCTTTTAAGCTACACTGAACTTCAGTCTTTTTAAAGACTACTAGCTTTCATCCAATCAGAGAGTAGAATTGTAAATAAAATCTCTTTTCTTATAAAACAAGTACCTTTATCTAATAAAATTAGTAGAGAACTATCAGAATAAAGATCATATTGTATTGCTTTAAAGGCCAAAATCCCTGATTACTACACAGTAGTAGCAGTTACCCCAGAACTGTCCTCTGAACTTTATTTTTTGGATTCTGAGGTAGTGAATATGAAGCATCTGAAACAGTTTTTAGTGTTCAGATGCCTGAGGCAACACTGAACCTGCCTTTCAAGTGTCTCTGTAGTTCATGTTTACTTCTGTAATTCTCAAATAGCCTCTTCCAAGACCAGGATGTGCCCTAACTAATTCCCATCTTGGCTCTTGGACTGAATGCTCTTCACAATTAGCATCCTGGAGACTTCCAGCTGCCAGATCCTCATTACACACTCCTGTGATAATTCCCTTTCCCCATGGGAACATTATTTGAGACAGAACATAAAGTTCCTTTTCCTGCCACTTGAAGTGGAAGAGCTCTGAAGCTGTTTCTGATCAGATAGCAAGGAAAGAAAACCAAACTCTGAACTGTCCAATTCTGCAAGCCTGAAAATGCCTTAGTAAGAAAGTAAGAGGATGGAAATAATTTTTATTGGCAAGAATAAAAAACCACAAAAACCCCAAACTTTTTTTTTCTTTTTTTTCTTGAGAGCTTCTGCTTTGGAGATGACAAAGCATTCTATATAGTTGTTCCGTATGTATCAGCCACTTTAATCTTGGACAAAGAAGCCCCCCAATATTTTGTCTTTAAAAATTTCTCACTGAATGGCAAGTGAAGAAATCAAGTACTGCTACTCTGGAAGATTAGATCCTTAGGTTTTGTTAAAATTAAAACCCACTCAATTTTCAAGGACTATTTGGATGCCTCACATAAATAAACTCATGGACTATCGCCCAGAATATGTCTCTATGGTGAAATGGTCTACTCTAATTACACAAACTCTTGAGTTTCTGCATTTTTCACATATACCTGTTTTCCCTCACCTGCCAGATGCATCTGGTTATTCAATGCTCATTTATATGTTTGAAAAAAAAATGTAAGATGTTTACTACATTGAATAAAATAATGTCATAATTAAAAATCAAATCAGTCAAATCAGTGTGAAAGGTCTTACTAGCAAATATCAGTTCTGGGTTACTTTCTGCACATGATATTTTTCATTTTAATATTCAATAGTGTTCAAGAACACAGAGTCTCATTTATCTTTTTAAGATCTTTTATGTTTCAAGTCTAACCTGCAACAGGAGAGGTATAAAGGTTTCTATCTCCAGAATCTGAGCAGACTCTTCCATTAAGATGTTGTCATACTGAGAAAAAAAAAAAAAAAGTAAAGAGATATCTGTAAACACAGTAACACAAATGAACTATTTATTCAGCCTACCAAAAGAAAGCATCTATCACTCCTTCAGATTTTGCTGGGTGGAACAGTTACAGCAGGATTTCACCTTACAGGCAAAATATTAGTATTACCAAATAGGTGAAGTCCTACTACATCAATGGCAGATCTCTTTGTACCAGTCAGGGCTTATACTAGAAGGAATCCATGACTGAATTACATTACGTGCTTCCTATATGCCATAACCACAAGAGAAAAGTCTTGTGCAGCAGAGCAAACAAATTTGGTATCTCTGCACTAAAAAAATCTGCCATTTTGTGATCCAATACAGTACATGATCAGTGAAAAATAATACTGGAAGAATTACTGGTGGCCAGCTTTTGTCAGAAAAAAAGACTGCATTAAATTAAGAGTTATAGTTACCACTGCAGAGTGAAAAAAAGCATTCCATCATAGTTATTTTTCCTCAAATTGTTAATTTTTTAGGTAAACAAAGCTAAATGTAAAGGCCATGTTTTTCTACCCAGCTCTGCCTCTATTTTATTCATCGTATCACTGCTGTTTATCATGTAATATGGCAAAATTGACTTTTTAAAAAAAAGTCTAAAAAAATTTACCATTTTTGTATATACAGTAACTTAAAAGTGATTTAATCTTTTACTTACAGAAGTTATATTTTTCTTCAGTAAAATTAAAAAATTGAAATATACAGGTAAAAAAATTCAATTCTAAGTAATCTAACCACCTAGATTTGGGGCAGAGATTTGTATGCAGTGGGAAACAGGAGAGAACCAACAACAAACTCAAGTAGTAGTAATGCTAGTATAATCATTACTTTGAATCCTAATTCAACCAGGTCACGTCGTTTCAGAGCAGCATGAGTACAAGTCATGGCAATGATTTTTGCTTCTTTCACTAACAGGTATTTGGATCTATCCAGGCCACTGCGGAGAAGTTCAAATGCTCTGAATTCCTATGGAGAACAAAAGAAAAGTCTTGAAAGTCAGAATATGAAAAAATATCACTTATGAATCCACTCGAACTATGTGGACACCCTCTTGATATAATTAAACAAGAAAGCTCTGAGGGTATGTACTGTTAACAATCCCATCTGAATAATTTATTGTGGTTTCCAGGTTTAGCGTATTTTGAAAAACAATCTTGTTTTTCTGTGAGGAACCCTGTGAGGATCAGAGAAGCAGTGATAGGTGTACCAATCCTTGTAACCTCATCAGTGAAAACGGATGCAGAACAGCTGCTTCCCACAATCCAACTAAAAGAGACCAGACCCTTGCCCCTATTGTGCAACATACCTATATTACTCAAAGGTGAAAATTCTCACCTTGCAAGGTAATGAAGCTGCCTAGATGTGTATATTTCTTCTAGGATGTAGGGAAAAAGAGATTTTTGGAATCGTGTCATTTTTCTACAGGATTAGCCAGATTCACTTGCCTTTAACAGTAATATGTCTTACCTCAAGCTGAGTGAATATTTTCTTAATATGTCTAAAACACCCTTCAGCAATTTCCATATCTTCTTCATATGATTTGCCTTTGAAAACTGGTTGAGGAGCATTTGCAAAATACTGGTGAAAAGGAAAGAAACTGGAGACATCTGCAACATCAGGTGATTTTCCACCTTTAACTTTCACTTTACTGATATACTCCTCCCAACGAGACATTACCTATGACAAAGCAAGGTTTATATCATAAGGTTTTTAGCAATATACAGGCTTGCAGCATAGCATTAAAAAAATTATCACAAAAGTTAGGTATGTCATAGGTAGTATTTGACCTTGTTTCAGAATGACATTTTTGAAGTTGTGGAGGGCTGAGCTTGGCTGGCTGCCAGACTCCCACTCAGTTCCTCTCAGCCCCCCTCTCTAACAGGACAATGGGAGAAATTAAGATAGAAAAGCTTATGGGTTGAGATAAAGAAAGGGAGATTGCTTTGCAAGTAGCATCACAGACAAAACAGGGAAAATTAATTTCATTTATTGCAAATTAAAAACAGAGTAAGATGGTGAGCAACAAAGACAAAACCAAAACCATCTTCTCCACTTCCTCTTTGTTCGCAGGCTTAACTTCATTGTCTGTTTTTTCACCTCGTCCCTACCCTGAGCAGTACAGAAATAATGGTTCAAGTTCACATCACGTCTCTGCCACCCCTTCCTACTCACACTTCTTCCCTGCTCCAGCATGAGATTTCAACTGGCTGCCTCTTCCTTCAGGATATATCCACCTGCTCAGCATGGGAAACTCCATGAGCCGCAGTGTCGGTATCTGCTCTGCCACAGCCACTCCACTGGCTGCAAGTGGAAAACCTGCTTTACCATGGCTTGTCTCCACAAGCTATGGGGAACCTATGCTCTGATGCCTGGAGCACCTCCTGCTCCCTCATTTTCTTCTGACATGGGTGTATGGGGGTTGTTTCTCACACTGTCCTCTCTGCCCTCAGCTGCTGCTGGTTTTTGACCTCTTCTCAATGAGGTTTTCACAGACACCATCAGTGTCACTGTGTATTCAGCCTTGGTCAGCAGTGGGTCTGCTGGAGCTGGCTCTGTCCTACACAGGACAGCCCCTGGCCTCTTCTCAGAGGTCATTCCTACAGCCACCTGCTACCAAAACCTTGCCACATAAACGCAATACAGAAGCAAACTTCTTTATTATCTCCATTTACAATACTTTGATTTAAATACCAAGTGGGATTCATTTAGGAGTAAACTGAACCAGATGACCTCTAGCAGTGTTCCTTGCACTCTTCAACACCAAATGTCCATTTAATGTTAAGGTCCACACTAAAGCTAGCCCAGAGTAACTTCTGTAACAACATACACAGTAAGTGCATTCCGTCCTAAGTGCCCCTCTAGAAGCCTCCTTATGCAACACCGATTGCAAATGTAGACCACGTCACTGAAAAATACATGGAGAAGAAATGAGGGACATACAACATATAATTTTGTACATCTGATTTCACACTGGCATTTAATACTATAAAAACCTCCTATCAGAACCATCAAGTAGCTGCTCTAATGCTTGTCCAAAATATAAAGCAGCCCACAGATTTTCCTATCTGAAGGAGAGGCTTCAGGTTAGAATCTTTGCCAGCATTCATGAAGGGCAGCAATGACTTGGTGAGTCAGCAGGCAGGATTTAAAACAATAACAACACAAGCAAGTCACACTGCAATTTTAACTTTAGCTGTTACTGTATTGTGAATCACCAAGGAAAATGCCTTTTGCTTTTACTCTCAACTCTGAAAAATTCATTTCAAGTTTTATGAAGTGTTTCGTAACATATTTAGGTCATACAGTCTCTGCAAAAGTATTTCAGTCCTTACTTGGTATAAGAAAAAGTGGCCAGCTGTTTCACAAGTGTAAGACACATCTCCTGGGACTCCAAGACTCTCTTGTAATCGCCCAACTTCTCGTAGAAGTTCGAGTCTTCGAGCCAGCACATAATTAACTCTTCCATACCTACAAAAATGATTACATATAGCATCATTTTTATTAAACTCAAAATAGTATCTAAGTATCACAATGAGAGATCACAAAAAACCCCATCACCCTGCCAAAATCTGACACAACTACCATCCTGTTCCAAAACCTAAGAATCTGCTACATGCTGACTATTCTTATCAGTTGAGTCCTAACAATTCACAAAGACAACCTAACAAGAAATCAAGAAATAAAGTTCTCACAGTAGTGCAGCCCACCTTCAAATATATTCCTCAACCTTTATCCCTCCCTCTTGAACTGCCAGAACCCATATTGCTTGCACAAATATCCCAGAGGTCAGGAGTTACCTTGAGAAAGTGTGAAAATAAAAAATGTAGTGTCTTAAAGAAAACTCCTTTTATTGATGAACGCTAGAGTTCAAGGAATATACTAAACTATGGATACTACTAAATAAATATCTGCTATGACATCATTTCAGTAAGTTTCTGACTATCAAGTTTCTGGAATGATCTGACTTCATCAAAGCATTCAATTTAAAAGAAAAAAAATCACAAGGTATTTATTTTGCTAAATACTGAACTATGTATATGTGGGAAGCTTCTAGTGACTATATATAATTTTTACTACAGCTTTTGAAGTCAAAGTATTGCTATGATAATCCAGTACTGGGCAGTTCAGATATTTCCAGTGCACGACCATTATACCCCGCTTACATTTATGAATGTCTGTAATCCTACTGACGTCAATTGGACTAATGCATGACAAACATACAAATATTTAGAAGAACAGGTTCTTAAGTTTTGTGCTGATACCGAGTTGATAGCTTTCCTTACACATTTATACTTCAAAATGTGTTATGAATGAAATAAGCAACTTCGAGGTTAAGCAGTTCAAGACGAATTCAAAGCAGAAAGTTTAATTTCATGTTTATTAATGCAAAAATCACCATGATAGTAGAAGTGATACCATATTTGTACAAAAAAACTGTAACTCTAAGAATCTGCCTTATTATTCTAATTTCTCTCACGCATTAATTGTATGAAAGGTATAAGGGTCCAAAAAAATATAATTATCTATTATTCAAGCAGTTGAGTTTGTGAAAAAGCAATGGACTGATTCTGCCTTTAGATGCTCAAGGGAGCACAGCTTCTGTACAGAATAAGAACCAAAAATTACTAAACCTGGTACTGAAAAATAGTGCACTCTGTGTTACTGGGATTCAATGAGAAGGGTAAAACTTGTCCAACACAGCTCCTTTGCGTGGGAGGTCAAGTGGATTCAACAGAGACATCTTGCTGCCATGTTTATACAAGTGAGTTTATCATTAGCATCTCCTTTCTCACCTGCTGAAATCTTTCTCTGTCTCTAATTCCTCTTCTCCATGACCCAGACGCAGAAGGTGACGCTCATCAATGTCTAGAGCCATGATTTTTTCGAACAGCTGGTTCAAAGCCTAAAGATTGACAAGAACAGGAGAAAAGGTAGTTTTTAGAAGTTCAGAGGCTCTTGCAGGGGAAAACTGAGGAATTATTCATAAGTAAACCAGGAGATCATGCCTATTTTATTATAAATGGAAGCAAAACCAAACAAAAGTTAATTTTGTTTTAACAAAACAAAGTTAATACTGAAACTCCGAATCATGACAACAGGGAAATTAGCCTACTAACACCCTTTTATTTGCATACTTTATACAACATTTACATTGAATTTTACAATTGTAAAATTTAATTCTATCACTTAGTTAACTTAGTTGATAAAGCTATCAATTTACAAAACTGTCTCACAAACACCAATTTTTGTACGATGACATTAAATAATTTAACTTTTACTGTACATGAAAGAAGTATGATCTGGTACTGTCAGGTACTGTGACTCTATCCCATTTTGGATAATTGAATTTCACATAACTAAACTTCTAGGTGTGCTATATCTTCTACCTTAAACTCTTCAGTTCTCTAGTGGCTTACTATCAACTAACCCATTTATTTCAAAAGAGCAAACTTGTAAGCACTGGATCATCAAGTTTTGAAAACACAAGCAAGCTCCACTTGCAGCTGCAAGTCACGTAAACATCTTAAAAGTGCAGCATCAAAGCATGGGTAATGTACCCTGCTGAGATAGAGTTAATTTCCCAGGGCACAACTTCAAGGTAATGTCCTCATTATAGTCTTGTCTGGTAAGAAGAGTCTTCTATCTGCCTCAAAGTTATTTCCTTCTTTTTCTCCTCAATGGACATGTTCTCAACCCTTTCTCCTATCTTTAACCTGCCACTCTCCTGCAACCCATTGCAGACTGGCCTGTATTATTCCAGGCTGTAACTCCTCACCGAAACGATACCCCTTCAACCACTCTTTGATCTTGCTTTGATGAAAAAATATGAAATGTTTTCCAATGGTATGTTCAGTTAAAGTAACTCATAACTGAAACAGGACAGGCTAACCAGGTTAGCCAGGTTAGCCAGGTAACAGCTGACCCTGGTTTCCAAACAAATCATTCCAAATCAGATGCAAATTTCATAGAATCATAGAATATGCTGAGTTGGAAGGGACCCATAAGAATCATCAAGTCCAACTCCTGGCCTTGTGCAGAACACCCCAAGAGTCACACCCTGTGCCTGAGAGCAGGGTCCAAATGATTCTTGAGCTCTGTCAGGCTGATGCTGCGACCACTCCCCTGGGGAACTTGCTCCAGCGCCCAAACACTCTCTGGGTAAGGAACCTTTTCTTAATATCCAACCCAAACCTCCCCTGACACAACTTCAGGCCATTTCTTCAGGTCTTGTCACTGTACACAACAGAAAAGAGATCAGTGCCTCCTCTTCCCCTCATGAAGAAGTTGTAGATCATAATGAGGTCTTCCCTCAGTCTCCTCTTCTCCAGTCTGAACAGATCAAGTGACCTCAGCTGCTCCTGATATGGCTGCCCCTGCAGCATCTTTGTTGCTCTTACTTCAACATTCTCTAATAGCTTTATGTTTCTTGTATATTGTAGTGCCCAAAACTGCAAACAGAACTCAAGGTAAGGCTGCACCAGTGCAGAGTAAAGTGGGGAAATTAAGAGTAAGGCTCTTAAAAACTTATCATTATTATTTTTTTTAATTTTATATATGCTTGAGAATTAGCAGTTAAGACTCCATCTCTTATGAATGGAAAGCAAATATTCATCTGAAGAGGCCTTTGGAAGCCATGCTTCTTTGGAGCATGAAGCACAGAGCAACCAGTGTCTGACAGAGCTAATTAGCAAAAATCTGCCATGCTTGCACTGCATGTGCAACTGTAAGAACCAAGCAGAGACTTTTTCAAAATACTTTCTTATTTTTGACCTCCAACCAATTAAACACATTGAAAACTTCAGATAAATAGTTTAGAACTACACACCTGAAATTCAAAAATTTAATTTCACATTATCGAACTGGCAAAACTGCACACAAGTTGACTCAAGTTTCTATTGTTAGGAGACAAATGCAATTCCCAAACTATTGATCTCAATTCCTACTGTTCTTCTACATTGCAATTACAGGAAAATGCCACACATGACTGACACTTTACCTGATTAGAGTGGGTAACTATTAGAGTTCGTTGTTCTGGGAAATTATGATAAAGATTGGATATTATCTGGACTGCTACATCAGTTTTTCCAGTACCAGGTGGACCCACTACCTAAAATCAAACACACACACACAGAAAAATAAAACCAAATAAAAATCAATATATAATTTATCAAAATACTTCAGAATAAAAAAAAAAAACTAAGTCGGCTGGGAAGAAAAAACCCAGAACAACCTCACAAGACACTGACATTACACACTGCTTCCTGGCTCTGGTGAGCTTTCAGACCAAATACAACATATTATAAAAGACTCCTTCAGACTATTTTGGCAGATTCCTGACTAAAAGGAATATGGTTATCCAGTACAGGAAGTACTAATATGAAAACAGATGTCCTCAGAGAAAAAAGGTATTTTAGCCTCAGGTAAAATAGGGGGGAAACAGTGAAAAGAGAATCAAGACACACAACTGAAAAAGAGTAAGGTGAAAATGACATAAAGAACAGGAAAAATTTAAAAAAAAAGAGTTCATTCCTTCTATTTACTCCAAAATCTACAACTGATGATATAGACATATAGTAATAGTAAATGTTTTCATAGGGTCAATTCCACAACACTCCAAAACTGATACCTCAGACATTTCAAAGGTATCCAAGTATTATAAAGAAAGCATCTCAAAATAATTTGTTCAGGATTACGAACCACTGAACAGCAGCTTTCATAAGCATCTACACATAAAATTACAAACTGCTATGAAATCATTCTTGCTTTAAATAAAGACTATTCAACCAATGCAAAAGCAAAATCAGTTGCTGTGGAAAACCTTCAGCCACTGAAACACAGGATAGAGAAATGTGTTGCTGTATGATTTTGTGAGAATTGGAGCACATTGAACCTTTGAATGTTAACTTTTCAGATCCTTAAACTATTAACAGAAATTACCTCAGCAAGGCTACAGAAAGGGGCATTACTAGTATTTCACTGAATGCACCTAAGGCCAGAATTAAATAAATAAGAGTATAGAATCCTTAAAAATATTCTTACCAAACTTAGAAACATTCTTACCATAGTTAGTCCAGGCTGCATTCCTGCACGGATGGCTTCAATCTGAGTATGGGTAAATTGAATAGTATTGCTGCAACAAAGCAAAACAAAATCAGATAATTGACAGATTTTGCAAACAATTTTGATAAAAGCAATTGTTTTAACAAGTTTTATTTCAATTAACTGTTTATATCTTTCCTGAACTATACACTTGCAAACTTTTGCACAAATTAGATTAGCATTACAACTATGTTTTTTATAGATACAACAGTCTCGAAATTTCTAAGCAAGACAGTAAATCATGTTGCCCATGTGACAACAAACTCCTTCCATCTAAAAGACTGTCTTTAGTTATTATTTGCAGAGAATGTTGTAAAATTATTTAGGTATTACTTTCCTAATATTCAAATTCCTGAGACAAAAAACACTAGAAGGCAGTATTTCTCACTGTTCTTCCAGGGACTTTTTTAACACATAAGGGGCAATAGAATATCTTGATTTAAATATAAAACAAACCAGTATAATTTCTGAAAATGAACTGCTATGCACGTGTTATCATTTGAAAATAAGTTCCCATCCATTTTTTACCGTTTTGGTTGATTATATGGATATGGTCCCCTGTTTGGGATAACATGAGGCTCTACAATCAGCGTTTTAGCTTCTTCAGGGTTTTCTTCACTTCCATCCTCTTTTCTTTTTGTTCCTTTACCTTCCTTCATTGGGAAAGTTATCCTGTAACACATAATTTAGGGTTATAGTTCAACATGTTCACTATGACATAGATTGTCTCAGAAGGTAATAAAGATTTTTTTCTCACCATTAAGACAAACTGTCATACAACAGGGAAACAAGTGCTGCAAATGACAAAGTTTTAAGGAGAATAAAGAAAAGAAATGACACATAAATTGATGAAGCTGATTATACAAAAAGTATTTCAAAACACTGGAAAAGCCAGGAGCAGTGCTGAGAGCCAGCTGGAAAAATGCTGAAGACAAGAAGTTCGTAAGTGAAAATGGAAGAGACAGGGAAAAAGTAATCAAAGACCATAAGCTGTATCAGTGTTCCAAACTATTCCAACAGATGAAGTTTTGATCCTTCCATTTCAATTTTTTATAGCCTTCTGTATATATTAGCAAGTTTCTCTAATTTAGAAACAAATCACAGGTGAATGAATCCCAATGCCTATCCAAAATGCAGATACCTATAAATACAGTAATAATCTCTTACAGGACAGATGTAGCAGTAGGAAGAGCAACAGCTCCTCATAAAGAGCACTATCTCTCTTAATATAGGAACTGAAACTGAACAACAGGTCATTGAGGAAAACTGCGTGTGAGATCTTTTCCAGATACCTTCAGACTATTTTTATATCATTATATAGTGGTAATGCCTTCTCCACATGAATTCTCCATGCAGTGTTTCCAAAAAAAAAGCTTGGGAGATTACCTCCCTCCTTTTCAAGATTCAATTTAGCCATGATAAAAGCTGACTGGTGCAGGGGAAAGGCATCTTTTCCCTCCACAGATTTATTCTTTCACAAGGAAAAGATGTAGTTTCTTCAGCTGAAGGAACTGTTCTCCAGTACTATGTGAAACTCACTTGTCAAAATTCAAGGAAGTGCACCAGGAGGTGCAAGTCTGAGAATTGCAAGTCTGAAAATGCTGGACAATAGCATCACTGAAACAAAATGAGTAAATCTCATTTAGCTGTCAATGGCATCCTATTTCAGAAATCATTTCTAAAAATAAGCATTATGGGATTTCAGACTTAATCCTTTGTGTTGATTGAATGGTGTCTCCAAAAGCTCAAATTTTAACTGATGTTGAAATTGCTGTTCTTCGCTTGTTGTAATGAGACATCTAATTAAAATTCTCTAGCCTGATCTTGAGGAGGCTAGATACCACAATACAGAAGAGTATTATGTGTCTTGATTCTATCTCATACTTTTGTTTTTTTGCATATATTCTGTAGGCTGATCTACAAGCAATGCTCTGATGCATTTTTGTACAGAATAGAACAGAAGTTGGTCCTAGCTGTTGTACAGTTAACTCTATCATGTAACTATCTAAATCTTAACATATCTCTATCTTTTTTTAAAACAAAGAGCATCTCCCTTCAACCCCTGAACATAACCCCACCTGAAAACACATTTCAGCAAGAATATCAGACCAGAAGTACTTGAAATATTGAGATCACCTGAAGGGGGGTACATGAAGATCTGGATTGTCAACAGTAACTTTAACATTGTACCCCGGAAAGCTAGCTTTTAAATGGTCAATGGACAGGAAAGTGTCATTAAAATCCAGAGTTGCAATCTGATTGGGCATTTTTGAATAGTGTGCACTACTTGGGTCTCCATATCCAAGAATGATGTCATGCAGCCAGTCAGGAACCACACAATCTGTGTTCATCAGATTCCTAATAGTCTCCAGAAGAGCCTGTAAATAAGAAAAAAATCAGAAAAAATAGGATTGAAGAAACTGACTTCTTACCAAGTAAAAATAATACTGAAGTTCAATCAAATCTATTTTAAGATGACAGAATATAACTCTTTAACTGACAGTGTTTGGTTAGATTGAGTCAATACATAGACAGTGTACATATGCAACAAAACACCAGTATCAAAGCACAGAATTCTTAAACTAAGAGCTAGTAAAGATGACCATAATCATCAGTAAAGTTTTCATCCCAGAACATTCACAGCAAGGGAAAAACACATAGAAGATCCTCATGTAGTTTAAGGTTTCCTCTTACACGCCTATAAATTTCACCCCTGCAGTCAGCTTAAGCTTCCCTTCAAGCATTTCCTCTTCACCCACAAATTAATTTATCTGATCATTTGTGGTTACATAAGTTTTCTCTCCCTTCCCCTCTTGTGAAAACACCAATGCTCTAGACCCTAGACTTGCACAGAAGGTGTGCTTTTTAACTAAGAGGAAGCTGAATTTTTGCCTTCCTGTTAAAGGGCTACTTTAGTGGCAAGTCTTGAAGAACCATCTCACTTGAAACTTGGCATTTGGTCACTATGTATCTGCTTCTCAGCAGCAGCAGGGAACACAGGATACCAGACCTGCACTGATTTCAAGATCCTCTGACTTCCCATGCCACCAAACATGGACGCAAATGAATGGCAAACACAGTGCATCAGATGTCCACACCAGAATATAATACAGAACCTCCAAATGCCTATCTTGTAAAAGAACAATCAGTCAAATCTAAGTACAGATTTTTATTCTGAGAGTCTACATTTATATATCCATCTCCAAAGGGTAGGATTTTCTTTTTCTTGCTTGTGTAGTATCATTCAAAGAGCCAAGTAAAGTGATCACCATCCCTGCTTAGTCAACCTCTATTAAGGTCCTGATTCTTCCCCACTACTCAGAGTGGGTGAGACCACATCTCGAGTGCTGTGTCCAGCGCTGGGCTCCTCAGGACAAGAGACAGACATACTAGAAAGAATCCAGCAAAAAGCCACTAAGATGATTGCAGGATGGGAGAATCTGTTGTATGAGACGCTGAGAGAGCTGGGATTGTTTAGCCTCAAGAATACAAAACTCAAGGAGCATTGGAGAATTTGACTGATTTGTATAAAAAAATGTAACGAGAGGAAGTAAGGCTAATGCAATGAGAGTCACTCAGTAGTGCCCTGTGAAAGGACAAGGGGCAATGGACATGAATTGAGATATGGGAAATTCCACCTAAATACACCAAAATATTTTTAGTGTAGAGGTAATGCAACACTGGAACAGGTTGTCTAGACTGATTATGTAGTCTCCATCACTGGACACACCCAATTCTAACAGCATAGTCACAATATCTTGAGCAACTTGCTCTAGCTGACTCTGCTTTAAACAGATCTTTGACTAAATAATCTCCAAAGGTCCCTCTAAACTCAACCATTCTCTGAATATGTTTCTTCTAGTCACAATCATGCTGTGGCTTCTGTGACGGACCTGTAAAGCTACGAAGTTGAAGGCATCTTAGTACTTCTGAAGCCTGAATTACTTCAAAAATATATGGATGGACACGTCCCATATTAACTAAGAATTTTTTTATTTTGTTGCAAATACAGAACAAGTACTTCTGGCTCAAACATATATTAAGCACAGCATAATATGCTTGTGCTAAGAAAAGCACAAAGAAATCAGACAATGTCACATTTTCAGGTAGTATTTCTAAACCTAGTGATCAGTTTCTAAGAGGAAGCAAGAAATATGTTCCTAACAGTAAATGTGGTGTTTCTACATCACAAAATCTTTGCTTCAGCTTTTCAAAAAGTAATTTTTATGCATGTAAAACCAATAAGATTCATTCTTGAAAGAACTAATGCTGCTGACCAACTGTAGTTACACAGGGGTGTCACCTCCAGCAAACTCACTGTATTTGCACTTTCTCTGCTGTCTCATCTGCTTAATTTACAAGGACTGCACAAGAGTTCTCTTGTCTTCTCTCCTACAAGCTCAGCTTTGAACTTCAAGCTGCCTTCCATCTGCTGCATACACTGTCTACACTAATCACAGCATTGTCTTGTTTTCTCCAGTTGAAGTTAGAAAGGTTTGCAAATGGCATGGGATGCATGCACCTAAACTGGCAGCAATGTGATAAATGTGGAAATACATTAGGTTGTCTTGAGAAATGAATGTATGAGACCTTCATAAATGCCAGCATAAAATGGTTTGCATTGGGATTTGCCTGTAAATTACTGCTCCAAGAACAGAGCTGAAACGATGACACCACAATGGTCTATGCAGGCTGAAAGCTACTGCTTCACACCAGAGGTATCTTTCTAGTTACCTCTAGACTTAAAAAAAAGTCCATGTCTTCCTGCCTACCTCTTTATCCATTTACACAGAACTTGCGACAGAATCCCTCAAAATGAACATCACTTTATGCAATGCATGATTTTAAGGTACCAAAAGAAATGTAGTTTTTCATTCATGTTGCATTTTCATAATGGAATACTCAAGGAACATTAATGATTCAGAGGTCTAAAAGGCAAAGAAACTGAGTAAGAAATATTTTTAGGTGTACAAAATGATGCACCTTCACAGTGAAGAAGGCCAACAGCACCTTGTTCGTGCTACAGTGTGAATTTGCCATAGGTGAAGGGAAGTGGCTCCTTCCTTTCTGCTCAGTGCTGTTGAGGCTGAATCAAATAGTAGTTTTGGCTGAAAGGAACCTTTAAAGCTCATCTAGTCCACCCCCCCTGCAATGAGCAGGGCCATCTTCAAGCAGACAAGAGTTTCTCAGAGCCCTGTTCAACCTGACCTTGAAAATTTCCAGGGATGGGGCATCTACCACCTCTCTGGGCAACCTGTTTCAGCATTTCACCACCTTCATCGTGAAATATTTTTCTTATATCTGGTCTGCATCTACCATCTTTTAGTTTATAAACATTACCCCTTGTACTACCACTATTAGAAAGTTTGTCCTCATCTTTCTTAAAAGCCGCCTTCCTGAAACAGTGCAGTCAGATCCCCCTGAAACCTTCTCTTCTCCAGACTAAACAACTCCAACTCTCTCAGGCTTTCCCTGCAGGAGACGTGCTTCATTCCTCTGATCATCTCCCTGTCATTTCTCTGGACTTGCTCCAACAGGTCCTTCTTGTGTAGGGGAGGCCAGAGCTGGATGCAGCACTCCAGGTGATGTCTTACCAGAGCAGAGGGGAAGAAGCACCTCCTGCGACCTTTTGGCCACCCTGCTTTTGATGCAGACTAGGATGCAGCTGGATTTGTGGACTGTGAGTGCATACTGTTGCCTCATATCAAGCTTATCATCCACCAGTACCTCCAAGCTCTTCCCAGCAGAGCTGCTCTTGATCTGACACAGTCCAATGCCCAATAAGAAACTGATCCAGTGACCCTCCCAAAAGCAGACTCCTCTGATTTTCACATTTTGACTTTTTTACTCCTTTTCTTACAGTTTACTATTACATTAGGTAACAAAAACATTCCACATACACCCTTAACCCAAAAGTCCAAATATGAAGGCTTCCTGTTAGAAGACTGAAATTATAAACCAAAGTTTTATTATATACTCAAGCAAAGTAGCAGTGTTCTGATTTTCAGTGTAAGAGTTATCTGCAGGAGAAAGTGATCACCAATCACTCTAGCTTCCCATAGGGAAAGCCTAACCTTTGCCACCTAAATAGCCTAACTATAGGCATCTAAAATAAAAAAGTCTCAGTAATGACAGCATATTCAGACATACTCTTACCTAAGAGCCAAGGAGCAAGTATCTTACCTTGAAATTGTTTTCTTTTGGTTTTCTTCTCATTATTATATTAAATGTCTCATAAACATCTTCTGCTCCGTTTTGGATTGTATTGGTCATGTCCTGCTGATACTGGTTTGGGTCCAGAAATACTCTGTATGTTCTGCAATCACCTTTAAGTCTTGGTTTTGGTTCAGGTCCTGCCCATAATGAAACAGCAAGATTAGAATTTGACTCAGTGCTAAAAGCAAATTATCGTTCAAATAAGTGATCCATAATTGTTCCTTAAATGAAATTCAGACAAATTCATATGATGAAACTAATTTCTGCATAGCAATAGAAACATTTCATTGCATTA
The DNA here is from genome assembly GCF_026979565.1 of Vidua chalybeata. Classification (NCBI taxonomy): domain Eukaryota; kingdom Metazoa; phylum Chordata; class Aves; order Passeriformes; family Viduidae; genus Vidua; species Vidua chalybeata. The sequence goes on from NC_071535.1 coordinate 29,498,037, forward strand.
TTCTAATAGTTTTTGAATAGAATCTATTTTAATCCTTAACCCAGCATACTGGATTTATTTAATTAATGTAGCTACATCAGATTTTACCAGAGGAAACTAGTTAACCTTTCTCAGGCTGCTTATGGAATTGGTTTGGCTTTTTCCATGTATGTAACTAATTCAATGAACATTCTTTGAAAGAGAGAAAAATTATCCATTAGGCTGTTAAAGATAAAAAATAGAGACAGAAAAAAAAGATAAATCTCTTGAACAAGTTTTGGTTTATCATACCTTCTTCAATAACACGCCCTTTCTCATCCAGCATGCCCTGAATTTCACAGCCTCTGACATACACCAGGCCAGTCTGCTCAACGAAAGGCTGTCTCCTGTCAAACTTGGTGCCGTAAGGTTGCATGGGACGCACCGTAATCAGGAAGCAGACGTCGTGCTTGCGCAGACCTGAGCCCCAAAAGGAACAGTCAGTGATGTGATTGAATGGCATTGTCCTCATCAAGTCCTTAACATATATATGAAAGAATGCATTAAAATTTAAATAAAATCCCACCTGTAAATATTTTTGTTTTGCTTCAAAATATGCCTTGAACTTAGAGAACACAAAACCATAAGCCGTTACGATATAATAGATATAAAAAGTAGAACTTGAAGGCTTTTTTCATAAGAACAAACATTATTTCAAGATTATTCTTCTTCCAGTAATCTTACTCCAGTTATTTTTACGTAGTTATTTTCCATCATCTCTAAGGGAGTGTGACATTAACCTCTTATTCTCATTGCTATCCTCTGGACAAACCTCCAATTCCTTTTTTTCTTTTTTTTTTCAACAAGTTAAGTGCAGTGCCTAAAACTGGGCACAAAAACCTAAACCAAGTTACTTTAGTTATCTATTTAATAGAGTAAAAGGTCACTTAACCAAGTTACTTGTTTACTGTTACATTCCAGTTTATAAATTCCAATATAACTTGAGATTTTGTCTTTTTCCCTCAGTACTAACAAAATGTTGGGGAATCACATTCACGTGTGAGCAATGATGACTCTGATCTTTCCATTCTGCAGAGGTTATTATATATATAAGTTATTTCCCCAACATGTATTTGTACAGGGACTTGTCCTTGCTTAATAATCATCCCTGCTGAACTACATCCTACTTTTCGAATGCTGCTTCTCCAATTCACTAACATAATTCTGAACGCTAAATCTTCTCACCAGTACACCTCCACAGTCTCAGAGATCTAAGACACCTTCAAAGTTCAGAAAACATGCTGTATTTTTCATGACACAAATAATTCCTCATTAAGCAGCAGATACTATTCAACAGAAGGCAGTTTCATCAAGATCCTCTTAAGTCAGGCAATGATTTATGAATTCTTCATCTCAGTTTTGATTTAGTTAAAATATGATTTTTTTTCAAATCATAGAGACTGTTTTAGTATTTAAAAAGCCAGGTGTACCACTGTATCGATACCGTCATTATAGTGAATCCTCTGCCATCCTCCTAGATTTTCTACTTTAACAGAAATCTACAGCCTCAAACCAGTATCTGCTCATTTATCACACAGTCCAGCTTTAGCATTTGTGCTACGTGACCTGTAATCACACTACGCAGCTCCAGCACATTTATCAGGTTTCTCTAACAAAAGAGAAAGGAGTGACATTTACTGATAACACAAGTCCAATTGCATGCTTCTATGTCACTTGCCAACACGGTCAACTAAAGTTCAAATCCCCAAGCAAAAGAAGTGTCGCCTGTGGATACTTACAAGAAACAGTATTTGGTACAGTCAGCACTTCTTAACATTCAAACATACTGAAAACTACTGAAATGCACTGGTTTGAATTAAATAAAAATCTATCCTCTCCACTTGCGTATGAGACAGATATCACATTCCCCATACTTTTCAATATGACATTTTTAACAAATATATTATTTAAAATGCTAAGTTAACTTTCAACAGTCCCTATAAAGGACAGCATTTTACAGTTGGGCACTGAATGACATCAGTCTGAAGTAATAAACATTCTGTTCCCAATGAATGCCTAAGTAATTATTTCAAACTTTACTTTATGAAAATATACTTCAAACTTCACTTTATGAAACTCCTTAAACTTGAAATTTGAGTAACTGACTTCCAAACTGTATATTAGGACTGACAAATCTGTATCATGGTTTAAAACCTCTTCTTACAAATACGACTAAATCAAAATGTATTTTGATGAGCACCTATTTTGAGCACTTCATTTCAAAGCATGTTAAGTACCTTCCCATTCATCTTTGATGTTATCTCGGACATTCAAATTAATTGTAACATCTGCTCGCACTCGCATGGGCCAGTTTTCACCAATGTTGGGCTTGGCCACCTCCACCACTGTGAAAGAGACAATGGGTTGTGCCATCCTAGCCCATCCACCAAAGACCACACCTCCATATTCTGATAACCTAAGAAATAAATCCCAAAGTTTTGTTAGTCATTAGCTAATTACAGATTCAATTATTTTTTAAACTGTGAGAAAATTTACCCTACAGTAAGTTTTAAGACAAAAGTAGAATTCTTAACTTTATGTACTACTGAATTAGATTCATGTAATCCTGCATTTTAGAATTGAAGCATAACATAACTTATATTTCAAAAAACAAGGGCAACTTATGCTAGCATTATTCAAAAAAACTCACTGAGACAGAAGATAAAGGAAAGGTAACAAAAAGCAACTACTGAGTATTAAAGATATCACACCAAATAAACCCTTTAAATCAAAACAGGATTAAAATGTAGCAGATGGCAAATTCAAGAATACTCAGTGACCTCTCCCACAAACAGAGGAGTTTATGACGTTTCTGTATTTTGTAATGTCAGCCAAGGCTTAGTACTCATGGAAAATTAACTCATCCATCTTAACAAAACAAAGGCTGTTTGTTAGCATCCACACGCCTTTAACATACCTACAGGGATACATAACCACAAACCCTTAAAATATCAACTCTTGGGATGGCAATACCTTATGGAAGGAGTAAGTACAAACCACAGTATCTATGTAATAAAAAACCACATTAGTTACAATGCATTTCATATATACACAGTACCAGTTTTTCATTCTTAAAAACACTTTGATTAGAAGAGAACAAACTGGTTTGCACCAATTAATAAATATTACCATGGTTTCATCCTACTGACACTATCTTCAATGTCCTGTCTGATCTCATAGGTAGACTCCAAGCGGAAAAGATTGAAGTTCCTCAGCAGGTAGTCATGGAGAGTCAGGAACTGTAGATTCAACTTGGGAAGTGCAAGACAGCCTATGGATTTACGGGAAGAAGGAAGGAGGTATTTGAGGGACAAACAAAAAAAAGATGAATTAATATACTGTTTCTATAAATTCATGCACACATACACACTTTATTGTACAACTGCCCTTGCCGTTATCCTTGGAGATTCTAAAAACTACCTCTTTTATCAATACACACCCCTAAAAAGCATGTATTTTTCAGGTTCTCTCTAAAAGAACCTGTACAAGATTGAAGGAATGTTCATCCTTCTAGCACTAATACAGTAAACTATTTAAATATTAAATCCATAAATGTATTCAGACTGTAACAAAATTAAGTTTAGGAAAATCAAATGCACAACAAATGGTCTTTGGAAATGCAACAATTAAGTTAGCATTAAAAATGATGAAAAAGGCTAATAAAATAATAAAAACGATGCAACATCCAACAATTCCCCTATTCCCACAGTTTATGTTTATTAGATGCCATAAAAACCATTAATGTAGAAAAAAGCTTTAAGTCAAGATATTAAATTTTAACACACATCTCTAAAGTTTCTGTTACTGGTTTGCTTTTTACATATACAAGAAAAAACACAGGAAGATTAGAGTATTAGAACTCTTAGACAGGTCCTAAAGCTTCTTCCATTGTTTTAGGATAGATTTTCCATAATTTTCCATAATTAAAATTCCTATAAGTTACTCATCTAACATTACTGGACTACTATTCCAGTTTGATACCTATGTTTAACACCTGTGAAAGCATCTTGCTTTTGAAACTTGCAACATCATTGTTGAAACCTGTCTCTGGTATAGGTACTACGTATTGACTTTCACATGCACTGAGATAAAACCGCAGTGAAGAAAGGCAGCAGAACACAGTAATTTCTATTGTGGAAAGCCTGATGGTGATAAAATACTTTAACACATTTCCCAACACCAAGTAAGAAACCCTGTCCTGTAAAGCTAGTTATATGCACAAAGGGCAGGGTGTGAAGCAACACCTCTTTATGACTGCACAGTATTCATCAGAGAGATAATCTTCTTCCCTCATTTTCTAAAAGGAAATAGAAACAATACACCTAACATTCTTGGGTTAAATTACTCTTACATAAATTTTAGACCAAACTTAGTTACTTTTAAGAACACAAAAAAAGCCTTAAAAGACCAAAAACCAACACTGTCTTCTTTGAAACCAGGACAGGAGAGCACATGGAGATTAGAAAGAGAAAGTATAAATTAAACAGATGCAAAATAGAAAAAAAATCTTGAACAGTCTGACAGCAAAATAAATACTTCACAACAGCACCATCATCAATACCATAAGTATTCACCACAGGAGGAAATGGTTCCACTAGCAACCAGTGTTACTTGACAAAATTACCTGTCATCATTGACAAGATTTCTTTAATGCATTATTAAGAAGTCACAATGATGAGCTGCTTTCTCCTCCTGCCACCCCTTCCCTCCCCCACTATAACCCATATTGCCATTAATATATTTGGCTGATCCAATCTAACCACACAGCACACAGAAGTTAACCACCCAGAACAGGATAAATGACAGTAGAGCTGCCCTGATCTGCACTGAAGAACCTGAATGGTTCAGAGCATTAGAACAACCTATGTGCTGTTCACTGAAACAAAAAAGAAAATTAAAAAATACTTGGTTTATGTTATAATTTCCTAGAAATTACAGTAATCTCCCTGCTTCAGGGTTTTTTTTTCCTTTGTTTTGGCTTGGTTTTTTTTGGGGGGGGAAAGAGGGGCAGTCTCTTTTTTGTTCCCTTTTTTTTTAAAGATTAAACATCAGCAGCAGAAGAATCTGAATCAGCTTTTAACAAATTGCATCATACTAAAGAAAAATACTTTTTCTCTTCTTTTGGAGCACATTTCTAGATGATATTTGTTTCCTATCTTTCATATCTTGTTGAGAAAAAGATCCTTTGTTGCCTATAACCCTGCCTATCTAAAGGGGGTCATCTCTTTCTTCTCATTAACACTTGTTTTGCAGAGAATTTATCCAAAAAGACTAATTTATGGCAAGCAGCTGAACTTACAGCTTACACCTATGCAAAAAACCCTTTTAAATCAAAACTACACAGGGAAGAGTATGGAATACTGGCTGCTGAAACCCAAAACAAACTTTATACTAGTCTGTGGAGACATATGTTGTTATTTGAAATTGTCACATTCCAAATTAAAATTTTCACATTTCTAATAAAATTTCTCATTATCTACATTAGAACAACAGTTTTTAAAAGCAGCTAAACAAAAAATACATGTGCTGTTTATTGCAAACCTTAAGATTACATGATTCCAGTTTGCAATACCAGCAGTTTACTTCCCTGATCATGAGCACATTACGTTCTCAAAGTAGTCACCTTTCAGTAACTATGTGCACTTTTACCTTGAAATAGAAGTAAGATCAGTGGTGCTAATTTCCTCCCTTTACCACCTCTTCCCCCTTTTTAGAAAGGTTTTCTTGAATGTACTTCAGCACAGAAAACAGACAATAGCTTTTCTTCTGCTGTTTCCAACCTTTTTCACCTTACCTGTGCCTCAGCTGGTAGTACAGCACATCTACTATCCAGAAGCAAATAAACATCTTTGTGTAAAAATAGATTTTTTGATTTTTCTTTAATTCCACTATTTATTTGCTAACAATTTAATCTCAAGAGTTCCTGACTCATAACTGAAAAAAAAACCCTGATCTTACTGGAAGATGCCGAAGTACCATGTGTAAGTTTCTTGGACAGAATAAACATAATATATCAGAACCCCTTTTTTTATTGCAGCATTTACTACTCTGTTCAGCATTTACTGAACTACTAATCATACCTTCTCCAGAGTAATATTCAGTTGGTACAATATTTTCATCCCAAATAATCTTCTCAGTGGGATAGAGAGGCATCTGGTTGAGCTGCTGAATTTGAGAGATTCGTCGCTCATGACGGGACACCTAAAGAAAGGAAGCATTTCAAACCTCTGAGTCAAAAAGGAACAATAACTATACTTTTGAATCAGACAATAATTCTTAAGGTGATAACTTGCATTTTCTCCATCAATATTTTTCTAATTAAATATTTTAATATAACACAGTGACATCAGAAGATGAATATAGTCCAACTCGTGGTCATAGTACAATAATCAAACAATCATTTGGCTATTCAGCAGATCAAAAATGGCAAAACAGAACTGAAAATAGTCAAGGCTCAGCAGAGAATCAACTTCAAATAAAACTTACCTTACTTTCCATTAAAAATATGGTCAGTACCTAACTAATACTACTCATTCAGTAACAGTCTTTATTTCCTCTTTGGGACACAAAAAAAAATCTATCCAATACTATAATATGTTATCTGAACAAGTATCTTTCCATGGTAGCAATAGGAATATCACTACCTTCAATACCTTAGAAAATTACATGAATAATTTTTTAAGAAATCAACAATCACAGAACAAACTTATGAATGAGATTTTAAAAAACAGCTATGGTATTCTAATACTGATATCAAATTAGAAGCCTACAATAGTATTGCTAGACCTTGAATATCCAAAAAACCATTATGTGCATCAAACAATATTTCAAATTGGTTTGAGGATCAAATAGGTACTGAAAATCTAGATCTACTTTAACAGATCTTTTTGTTTTTAAATGGGATAAAAAATTTTTCAGAAGAACTCAAAACCATTTCCAAGGCTCTTCTTATTGACCTAAAAAACCACACAATACTCTTTCATTGAAACCATATTTATGAATAGGCATTTTCCAATACTTAATTTATATGGTTTTAGACCCCATCTTAACATGCCATTTACTGCTTTAACACTGCTGTGGTTCACAGGTGGTTCACAAAACGTTCTAAATGACTACTTTCCTGCAGTTTAGCTATACCTTGAGTTTTCAACAGAAAAAGTGCAAGCAGCATCAAGCACGTTTTTACCAGCAGTTCCAGCAGAAACTCCTTCTCGTGGCTCGTGTCCTCCCCCTCGGCCAGCGGCGGCAGCAGGCACAGGTACGACGCCACCTGGTGGAGAACGTTGGAGCTGCACAGCGAAAGGAAAAGAAGCCTCTGTCACACTGAAACCAGAGAGGGAGCACTTACTGCAGCTGCTTTTTCCTTAAAGAATAAACTCCAACTATCTGATTCGACCAGAGCTAAACAATTACGAGTACGCTTTTAGGTGAAGTTTGTGTGTAAGGTGTAAGCTGAACCCTTCACCTACGATAAACATGGTAAGGGGTGGATATTTTTTTTATTGTTTCAAGACCTGACACAGAAGTAAACAACAAAGCATACACTGCCTGTGTCAAAAAACATACTGCTATCCTTTTACTCACAGCATTTACAATATAGTAAGTTAATACAATGGCATGCTTTCATGATTTCTGTTGTAGTTCTTCTACAGAACAGAGTAAAAAAATATACTAAACAAGTTAGAGGTTAACTACTGGCTATGCACATGAGAAATCAAAAGGAAAAAAGGCTGGAAATTTATTAAATTTAATCATACTGAGAACCAAGAATTTCAATTTCAACTTGATAACTTACCTAAGAGGTCCAAATAACTTCACCAGTGCATCACGAGTATCTACTGCAGCTACATTTGAGAGTGCAAAGTCATATAACTCTGGGAAATGTGCAAATGCTGCTCTCTACAAAAGATCCATGCATGAAAAGTGGATGTAAGCGTATTCATTAAATGATTTCATAACAGTTTCAATACTTAGAAAAAAGCATAGTTTCTTCTGGTTCATAACATGAACCACACTATGGACCCTACCAGGACAGAAATACAAGCCAGATTAAATCTCCATTTTTTGTTAACACCATCTGTTTGTTACTCCTCTACTTCTGACACAGTATCTTCCTTATTACACCCTTCTATCAGCATTTGTCGTCATTAAAATAAAACATAAGGGAGCAGATATGTAGCTTTGCACGCAACTAAGAAAAGCCAGGAACAAGTTTAACTCAACCAAGCTTCCTTGAATTGTTCTGTTAAAACTGATGCAAACAATTCTAAAAAGTGTGAGTCAATTTGTACAAGGGACCACTGTAGGCACATGTGCACACTGATCTTGAGGAAATGCTGCCACCTACTGCATCACCACAGGGTCCTACAGCATTGTGCCTTCCCTTCTTAACAGACTTAACAGGAACAGTTCATTTTGGTAACACAAGGTCAAAAATGCTGATATTTTGCTAAAGTATATTATTTAGTCATAGTCACACCCACCATGCTGAAGCATTACATGTCTTCAGTATGGTAGAGGCAAGTCAAGCTAAAGCTATTCCTGTAATTCAAGAGGGAAAATAAGGGGGTTGATTTGGGAAATAGTCTAATGCCTATTCCAGATGCAAATTAGACTAGAATAGAACATACCAGATGCAAATTAGACTAGAACTAGAACCAAGTCCTCTGTCTCTCATAAGCACTTCATCCTCTCCTTACCTGTAGAGAAGTAATTCTGTCATAGTGAATTGTAGTCATCTCATTCTCTGTCAAAGCATTTCCAGTCTGATCATTGATTTCAAAGCCAGTGTAGAATTTGAGCATATCTAAAAGCTGAGACATCATCAATATAAATTAGTGGATTAACAATAAGAGATACACTACTATGAACAAAACCACAGTTCAAGGGGACAAATGCACAAACAAGAACTCCTCAGAGTCTAAAAGAATTGGACTAAGGAGTGGTATCTAAATTTTATACTTGGCTGATGCATAAAATAGTTTTAGTTAGGTATCTCATCTGCAAGACATCAAAATTTCAGTATAGTCCATCAGCAATATAGTTCCTTGATATACTAGACTTGAAATTGAAACTGATCACAGTAAGGTGATCTAGCCAGAGGCTGACATTGAACCCAACTTACAGCTTCTTGCTACCAAAAGGGAGAGGCTTTGTGCCCTTCTGCCCTCTCTGATGGCAGCTCTGAAGTTCATCCGACCTTTCAATGGGATTATTTAACTTGGAGGAAGAAAATTCAGATGTGCTGCTGCCTTTGTGTTCCATCAATACTGACCCTCAGAGAAAATGAGCAAGAGGCAGAGATGGGGGACAGCAAGCAGCAGGAAAAGCAGCTGAGATGCAGGAAAGGGGACAGATCTTCAGATCCTGCCATATAAAAAACAATGTACTAGCTATGAGTGAGTAAACTGAAGGACAGGAGTGAAAAACAGCTGCACTGCAAAACAGCATGAAGTCAAAATGAACAAGAGAAGAATGCAGGGTGACAACTTCTGCTATGTGTGTGGTAAAGCATGCCAGAAGCTGCACTGCTTTCTAGCTTGTACTTTTAAGAACTCCTCAAAACAGAAGCAGAAATATTACTTTACTCTTGTGAGACCCCTCCTGCAGTACTGTGTCCAGCTCTAGGGTCTCCAACACAAAAAAAACCTTTTTGGAAAATGTCCAGAGGAGTTTCCTATAGGGCCAAAGCACCTCTTCTGTAACAATAGGCTGAGAGTTAAGACTGTTCAGCCTGGAGAAAAGAAGGCTGCAGGGAGACCCTATAGCTTCATTTACAGTATCGAAAGGGAGCTACAAGAATGATGGAAAAGGACTTCTCAGAGGACACGTAGTCATAGGACAAGAGGGAATGGCCTTAAACTGAAGGAGGGCAGGTTGAGATTAGATAGTAGGATAAAACTACTGTGAGGATGGTGAGGCACTGGAACTGGTTGCCTACAGATGTCCCATCCCTGGAGATGTTCATGACCAGATTGGATGGGACTCTTGAGTAACCTGATCTAGTGGAAGGTGTCCCTGTCCATGGCAGGGGCATTGGAAGTGGATGATCTTTAAGGTCTGTTCCAACCCAAGTCATCATGTGATTCCATGAATGTATGAAATGCTATGGGAGCAGTCGGACACATAGGTACAAGTAAGAAAAAAATACTGTGTGAAAGATTTAAATAAACATGTAGTTTGCATCCAAACAAAAGCTTTCAGAAACAAAGGGAATGAAAAAGTTCTTTTCAAGAACTTTGTATCTCACCTGGCAGAAGAGATGACCCTCTTTTTCTCTTTTAGCAAGACTAGACAGGTAACAGTGAACAACAAGATGGGAGTCATCCAGCACTGTATTAAACCAGCGCCGTGTGGGAAGCAAAGCCTGTGGTAAATTACATCATGTTAATACAAACAACTATTCAAAAAGTAAGAAATCCTGGCTTCTCAGAATTTTTCCATTTCAAAAAGGCATATTAAGACAGATTACTGCAGTTATTTGCATATCTAATACCCTCACAGAAGTATTAAGGCAGCATTTATGTATGCCAAGACACTGGGTTTATGCAGGTAAGCTGCTACAAACACAGTCCTTTATGTAACAGGAAGCACGGCACAAACTTGCCATTAGTGACAATTCATTCTGCCAGTAAAAAAAAGTAAATTAAATAAAGCAATTAATCTACTACTAAGTGTCTACATAATGATTGTGTGCTACAAATGATATGTCAAACTGCTTCAGCAGTTTGCTTTAAACATCTGTTTTCTGCACCAATTTAATGAATTTTAAGCCTGAGGTCCTTAAAATTGCCAACTACTTCTCTTCTTTGCAAAATGCTCAAGTATTTTTCAAATCTTCAATAACAAAAATAGAGCTCTTTCCTGCTCATTGTAAATAGATTAAGCTGCTATATGTAGCAACTGTTGAACAGCATACAGTAGAAGACCACAACTTAAGAGAAAAATTAGCTGTTCTCTACAGACTGAATTTAGAAAGCCAAAAAGCATCACCACGATGTTTAGAACTAAGATGAAGAAAATAAAAGAATCTGTAGTAGAAGATGTTGCTCGCCCTGCACAATAATTACAAAAACAAAGCCATAAAACCGTAAGAACTCTCCATTGAATTGTTACTTTCAAATTATCAAATCACCAGTTTTGATGGCAGCGTATGCATTGTAATATGAAACAGTAATATTCTGAAAAAAGCCAAGTAAAAAGAGCCCATTAACACAGTACATGCTACAAAGGCATAAAGACTTGGATTTACAGCTAATTTCTCATTTGCTTGCTCCAGTCACTTACATAGGCTTTATAAACCTGTCTGAATTCTAATCTTTCTGTAATACCTAGAGAGAACCAATCTTAAATGTGCTGCTTCTAAGCATTTTAAATCAGACTTTAGTTCACCTTCCAACATGTTTTCTCTTACCAGAGTATATTACATACATAAGGCAGCAAGCTCTAATTTAAAATATTAACAGAGTCAGCCTGCAGAAATTCACCACAAAGCCATTTTAAAGTTCCCTGTGCTACTGTTTCAGAAAACTCTTGTTTTATTTCACAATGCCTTCTGAATCTGAAGTTACTCTAAATAAGTAATTACTCATGCAGGAAATTGTAAATGAATACCTTTTAATACTGGTACTGTGGAGCTTAAAATTGTCTCACTTCCTCGGTATCTGCTGAACAATTTCACAAAAACTTGCTCCACGCCTTATTACTCTAACAAACTGCAGATCCTCAGATCTGGTACTTGTAAATAATGAACTCCAGCCAAACAGAAATAGTTTACATTTCAGACTACTGCTGCTTTCTGGGATTTAACCCAACAACACAAAAGAGACTTTAAGTGACCTGTTATGCCATGGGAAGAATAATTCTGAATTATTCCTACCAAATTAAAGCATTACACATTTTCAGAAATTGCCAGTATTATTACCACTATTCCAATTAAATCCTCTTCACTAAGCACTTAGGATCCTAGCTTTGCCTACTGGTTTATCAACATTGCTGGTCAGCTCCCAATATGGATGCAATGCACAACCTCTTATTTATAGATGAAAAATCACTTTTAAACAACCATATGCACAGCTGTGACAATCATCTCCAATTTGGAATAAGGCTGTAATAATTACTTATGCACTTCAACCCTAGAAAAGTACACCTGGAAACTAGCTGAATCAATTTAAAAACTTACCTCAAGGTCTAGCATGAGTTCAATAAACCTCTCACAATAATGAACTTTGTCCATAGAAATAGGACCTAGATAAAAAAAAAATTAAATTGATCCACATCACAATATACTTACACTTGCATAATTCCTTAAAAACTAAATAAATGCTGCAAATATAAAAGTATTTATTTTAATATTGTTAAAAGCTAATTAAAACATTATTCTCTTTTTAAAACAATCCTTTCTTTTATTAAAAATTCTTCTGGTTAGCAATGGAAGAATAACAGAACCAGAATTTCAGGAGTGATTTTATCTACTTTGAAAAACCTTGAATGTAATATGCAAAAATGCTCACTTCCACGAAGTGTCACTTGCCCATTATTTTTGTTAAGAATTTTTAATGCCAGGTACTCAAAAATACATTTTTAAAAGCTGCAAACAAGATGTGTGCAAAAGGCCTTGACCATATTCAAAGGTACTCAGAGGTGACTACTAAGGGGCCTTTAGAATCACGTCAAAACAAACCACGTCTCCCTTAATAACTTTCCTCCAACTCTTACAACCTCCAAAGAAATGTTGAAGTAAATCTTCCTAAAACAGGTCTAGCATAATTAGGAAAACAGAAGGGATAGGTATCCTTTCTGAGGAAGCCACATTACAAAATTTACAGCTCAGGTAAGAGCTGAAGTTTGCTAAGAGTTTAACAGAAAAAGCAAAACTCTGGGAACTGATTTCACCCAAATTGTGCTGTGCTTAGAGGATAATAACCCTTTTCTGTTAAAAGGCTAACACCTTCCTCCACAAACACTTTTCCTTTCTAAATCAGGCAAGGAGATAATTTTGCTTGTCACAATGACTCAAGAGCAGTCAAATCTTACAGAATTTCACTTCACTTAGGCTTTTGTTCTTACTGTAAATCAACAGTCTGTATGAACAGACAGAGCCTTATGATATCCATTTATATCACCTATATAATAAGGCACCTAAGTATGTATGAAATGCTTTAAGGCTCTAAGCACACAGTAAAGAATATCAGTTCCCAGAAATATTGTTTTTACTAAGTACATATTGGATAGAAGGGGGTTTAAAGTAGCTTTTTGCAGTTTCATTTTTAAAGTATATACAGATTTGAATATTAATTTTGATATGAAATCCATGCAGACAGGCACAGTGTTCACTACAAGCCTCACCTGAATAAGGACCCCAACCTCAGACTGGTATCCTAAGGACCAGATGCTTCAGCAACACGAGAAGATTTTCACACAAATTACCAGATAACAAAGTAAAGTAAGAAACACAGTTACCTGAGACAGGTATTGACTTTAGAACAGAAATGAACTTCTGAATGAGCTGTGAAAGAAATCTTCTCTCTCGATATGCTCTAAAATTAGACATATGACAAAAGAATTAATACTCCTTAAATGCAGACTAGGAGTATATTGTAGCATTCACTAATACAAAGTTAGCTGCTTCAGAATTATTATAATGATAATAGGTTTGATAGTAGGTTGCTTTGAAACACACCTAAACTGTTTAGATCATAACTTTTCTCTCTCCACTCAGGCAGACAGATGAGCAGTCTACATTTTTAGGCATAGAAACTGATTAACAACCCATGCTTCTTACTGTGTCAAGAAGTCAATCCCCTCCTACACCTTAGCACATTGCAACACAAAGGCATTGGAACATTTAATTTTGGTGAGATAGACACAGATTTATTGAAATACTTGCATAAGCTATATACCTACGAGTGAAACATTTGCTAAAGGTCACAAAAAAAAGTGAGTAGCTACATGAATATTCTTTTGTGCTTTCACCCTTTAGTTTTAAGATTTAGTATCACAACTTCATTGACCAAATAAAATATAAAGTTATATAACATTATTTTGCATAAAGACTACTGAAAGCCAAAACAGCTTCCAGGAGACCACATACGATCAATCCTCATTTGCCACAGGTTTTAAAAAAACACCTTTTTCATTGAAATAATTTATTTTAGCTGAAACACAATGAATGAAGGAGAAAAGGCTTCTGTACATACTGCATTCTTGACTCTTCATCCATTTTTGCATCATTTTTCTTAATTAGATTCCAGAATTTTCTTAGTTTTGGTGTCTTTTTCAACTCTTGTTCCAGTCGATTCTGAAATGTAAAAATGATATTCAGTCACCAAGGAACCTTGTTTTCATAAGATAAAAATCCAGTCCAGTCTTTTTTTTTAAAAAGAAAAAATATATTACAAACTGAAATAAAGAGCTGCCTCTGGCTATTCTCAGTAATACTGTGAAACAAAAATGCAAAAATGCTAGAGAGTCCAGCCATGACTTGATGTCAACTCCATTGCCTCCCTGTGACCTCATGGCCTTGTCTACAAATCACAGCTTGAAGAAACTATAAACAACAAAGCCCAGTTTTCTGAAAAATTACATAAAAAACCTTATTACATGGAAATTTGCAATAAAAAAGAAAGAATTTAGCAAAGCACACTAAAATGTAATTCCATACCAATGTTGTAAATATTAGAGTTCCTCAACAGTATTCCATGAGAATTTGCTGTACATGATTTGGATAATGCCTAGAAAACTGCTCTGTCAGTTAACAGTGTTATGCTTACAGGTTGTAGAGCCATCCACATTGGTAAGGAAATCAGCTGCTGCACCTGTCCTCTGATCAAATCCACTTCCTGTTAGAAAGTTACAGATGATAAATTTTTTTAAAACATTCTTATGTTTTCTTATATGACTGTATTACAAAATACATCAACGTACATTACCATCTGACAAAAATATTTATATTGTTCTATCAGATTTCACGACTTCCTAACAGGAAACTGCATTATAACCCTACTCAGTGACATCCCTGTATTTTAGGTTCTTTTCATGGAGTCTGTCAGTTCTTAACACCTCACCAAGAGCCCCATTCATGCAAGAATTTTTAGGACAAAAGCTGCTGAGAATTAATGTTCTTTCCTCTGTCATTTCTTATTCTTGAACTCACCTACCATGGTTTCTCTACTTGTTTTTAAGCTGTTCTTTGTCTCCTGAAGCCCTTAATTTATCAAATTTCTCTCACTTCTTCTACACTCTTCCCATTGGCTGAAACAAATAATTTTCTCCATGTGAGTTCAAATGTGCTGTCTCCAACTATGCCCATGATCTGGATCCACAAAGTTTTCCTTCTCTCCAGAGCTACTGAAAATTTTCAATTAACATCTTAAGTATGTCTTCATGGACAAATACCCCATTCTCAGCATTCTGAAACCTCAAACTTCAGTGCTCTTCATTAAAAACACTACTGTGACTATTCCATTCTGTCTTTCACAAAGAAGGGCAGCTTCTAATAGTGTGCTTTTACAGGCACATTTTCACCAGCTTCCCTATCATGATGTATTAGAAATGTGCTCTACAAGAAGGATTCTGTAGTCACCATCAAACTATTTTAAATGAAGATGCATTGTACCATGGCCACTACAAAAAAATACTATCTCAATAAACCATACACATAAAGTTCAAGATGGTTACTTGTTGCATCCTGGAAGTTACTGGCTCCCAAAACCATTCCTAATTCCAAAATCAAATAATACACTTTCTATGTTGTTTTGTCTGAGAAACAATTTCATTTGTGCAGACCCTGATTTTGAATAATACACTCCATGTGCAGTGTAAGTAAGGAAAAAGCCCAGTAGTAGGAGAGGTTAGAGAGCACTGCTTCATATAACAGGTAAAGTGTTCTTCCTGCTTGCCACTTAGAATCTATAACTCTGTTTCAACTATAGATTGAGAACACAAGTTGGTCTAAGGCTTTCTTAAAACTAACTAACTCAGAACAGCAGATAAAAACTGTATTTAAACCTGGTTTCAAAAGTTAAAAAAGCCTCACTGTCTTTCTCAATAAGTAATGGAAATAATTTTTGTGCTATTTCCTAGGCAAACTAAAAAGAACACAGTAGTAACTAATCAGTTTTAAATGTAAAGCATCTTTTCAAATATAAATATATAAATTTTACAGTACCATTTTTAATGCAAAAATTTATATTAAATCCCATCTTTAATTGTCTAATTGCCAATCCTCCAGTTGCAAGTCTCATCTATGACCTTATGTCAGAGAAAAGCAAATGTGTTAAGAGAGATAAGTAAGAGTCAAAACAGAGGGTAAAAGCACTCTGGTACTGTGTTTTCCTTAAATTGGAATTTTGCTTCATCTGCCTTATAAGAAGAAATTGCTCAAACTAAACTGCTATTAACACAAAACAGCATAAACACACTGGAAATATTTACAGTTAATTTTACATACCAAACTATTGAAGCAGTGATCAAGGAAAAGCAGCAGGACTGTCTGCTCATGCAGAGAGTACTCACTCTCATTTTCAACCAGCGATGCTTCCAGTATGCGTTTGAAAAAGAAAGGAAAATGTTCTGGCCTTTTTTTGAATGTCTAGCAATAGAAGAGGAAGGTAATTTTGAGTCAAGTTGATAGAAATAATTTCAATCTTCATTCACATAACATAGCTGAAGTTCTCTAAATCTATTTAAATCTATAAAAGGAAGGATTAGTTTTTTAATTTTCACTTATTCTAACCAGGTAGCACAAGCAAAACAGACTAATGATACCCTCCTGACAACGGATCCTCCCCCTATACCTTCTGCATAGTGTAACAGGTGATTTCCAGGACAAACTAAACAAGAAGCACAGGTGAAGTCTTGTGGGAATGTTCACTTTGTGACTGCACAGAAATACTCTAAAATCTCCCAGGTAGAAGATAAATGGTAGGTTTTGGCCAAAGCTATGGCAGCTCTAAGTGACATGCTCACGTGCAAAAAGTGAGCAAATAAAAACCACCAGAGATTAATTTTAGTCCTGGAACTTCCATTAAGCTACCCGAGCAGGAAAAAGATAAACTGAATAACCACCAAGATAAAATAATT
Organism: Vidua chalybeata; assembly: GCF_026979565.1. Classification (NCBI taxonomy): domain Eukaryota; kingdom Metazoa; phylum Chordata; class Aves; order Passeriformes; family Viduidae; genus Vidua; species Vidua chalybeata. Next base: position 29,515,137 of record NC_071535.1, read on the forward strand.
CCTTTACAAGGGCAGTCATGTACCAAATAAATTTAACTAAGCTGCTTGGAACATAACATGTACCTGTCATTTTATTTCTAGTACGTATGCCAGAAGAAAAGCATACAGATAATATATGAGCAAGTCATTAATCCTTTGTGCTTTGTCAGCACTCAAGTAATGGCACACACACTGAAGTTAAGTGTGCTTCTGAAATAATGCCTGCATAGAATGTATAACTAGGCTTCTGTTATTGACATGGCCTGTAAAACCCGGATTATTTGTAGAAACATTACACAATTTCTAAACCTATTATTACCAAAAAAACACTCCAAACAAAAAGCCCGAAAAACCCCCAAACAAACAATATACACAAAAGAAGAGTAAGACATTATTTTAGTATAAAGCAAAAAAGGTAGAAACCAATATACACGTTTTAAGCAAGATGTTATTGGATAATATGTTAGACTTTCAGTGGTGCCTTCTTGACTATACAGATATACAAATCCTTCTTTTTCCTTCAATATCAGAACAAGAACTTCTCTGTAAATACCCAACCTCTGTCAAGTGGCAAAAAAGCAAATGCTGGTGATTATGTTCAGCATCTCACAGCAGAACCACACCAGAAGGAATCAAGTCATTTTACACCTGTCCAGTCCCCTCTCCAAAAACAACACAAAGTTTGAAACACCATATGAGATATTCCAGCTGAGGGACCATTTCCCTTTAACTACAAGCTCTTCTACCTTCTGTCACTGTAAGTGAGCACACTGTAAAAGCTGCAACCTGTGGATCAAAATCAATTCTAGCTGCAATTGAAATCAGTTACCTCCCACGCAGGGACATTCTCTCTGAACTTCTCATTCACCATACAGCAGATTGACATTAAATATGCCTTACTGGACACCTCTGGAGAATAATTCATCCACAGGTAATTTTCAAGGTACTGACTGTGAAAAGATAAAGAGTATTTCATTAGTTGCAGCCACCCACATAATCTGTCACTCATTTAAAAAGCAGTTATCCACAAGCCTTTTTTTTCCTCCTTCCCCTGAAAGCCATCTTCATAGTTTGTGAGTAGTTCCTCAAGTTACCTCTCATCTAGGTCACTGAAGCAAAACTTGTTAGACTCAGTAACTGATGACACTAACCATGTTCACAGAAAGGACAGGAACCTCTAACTCTGTGCTACTGCTGACATACAAATTCCTGAAGTCCACTGCATGCCATTTGTTAGTGTCAAATCCTTAACCATAATTTACATTTTCTCTTCTGTGCTTTTTCTAATTAAGATGCAAAAAACCAAGCGAAGTTTGTCCTTTTGTAGTTACTGGTAGTAACTTAGGGACTTGAGCCTTTTTGAAACAAAGAATGTACTGCAAACAAAAAATCTCTCTTATTTTTTCAAGATTTGAGAGTTAAAAGAACCAAACAGAACATAAAATACTGTGGTTTTAAGTACATATTGATAATACTTATTTTACATCTTTTTAGACATACTCTGCAAGCTCTTCCAGGAAAGTCTGAAGCAATTGTAAACTACTGTTTAAATAGACTTCCATTCTTTTTCAAGAGAAGAAAATGTTAATGATGCTGCTGCAGCACAATCCATTTTTAACCTCACAGTAAGAGATATAATCCAAAAACTTCTCTGATTTCAGTGAGTTCTGATTTAAAGCTTAATGATACATTCCAAATTACAGTCCCAAGTTTTTCACTTATTTTATTCACACTCTCTTTCTCGGTGCTCCACTTACACTAGACATTGAGAATCATAAGACACTCTGAGATATCACTTACATTTATGGAATTACTTCCTCTTCAAACTAACCTCTCCTCACTTAGTTTTCCTCAGTACACAATTCAAGGTCTTACAAAGTAGGAACAAATACGCTACCTTCAAACTGTCTTACTGCCCTGCTTTTCCTTCTCACCTTTACAGGTTCCTATGAAAATATAACTCCAAATTTCCCTCCCCTTAGCTTACCTGAATTCAAGAAGCATTATCTTTCTGATCGCAAACCTAAAAAGGAAAAATTAATCAATTGACATAGGAAAGAAAGCCTCCCACACACAGCTGCATGGAAAAATACTATATTTTCATTTATTTCATTATATAAGGAAACTTGTAGAAACACTCAGGAATTATTTCTGTCCTGACATTTCCATGCAATAGCAACCACTTGAATGCAGGAGCAACTGCTGTAACACTGGAGATGCTAAAGTTCATAGAGATTCATTAAGCAATTAAATTGACATTTTAAAGAAATCAATGTAGGTCTTTTAAATATGAAAACACCACTTCCAATAGCCCTGATGATACACAATGCTAGCAGCTGAGAGTGTCTCCTGGAAAACTACAATTACATATTTAATCTGTTCATAATGGTATTTTTTTCTTAGTGACTGGCAATGGAAATTTGCTTTGACTCCATATGACAAATTCTTAGATTGCTTTCATACAGGAATAATACAGAGAATTCTCTGCAGAGCTCGATCTTCCCCAAAAAGCTCCAGCTACAGTTACACCTCTTTTCTGCACAGAGAGCTGCAGAATGCAGTGTATCTTGGATTCGTCTCCCCCATCTAACAGTACAATTCACTGAAACTACTTTCCCTTCATGAATCTGGTAACAGCAGCCAGAACAGAGGAGGAAGCTAGAGGCAGTGCACTCCACAACAGTTTTTTCTCTTTAGTGACAAAAGAAGAGATCAGCCTTCTACAACCACCACAACAAAACCAACATAAAAGACAACAGACTACCAGGAAAAGGGTCTGAAAAATATTAACTCAAACCATCATGTTTAAGGTTTATGGGCTTAGGAACTCTCTTGTTACTACATTCAGACTTTGAAATACCATAATGATTACTTAAATGTACTTGAGTAATTTTCATCTGCTTTTAATATATAGGTGAGTTTGAAAGTATTCTATCAAACATTAGAAACTCCAGCAATATGGATGATGTTGGAATGGTGGTAAATAAGAGAAAGCAACTGGTGTACTTACTTTGACCTGACAATTTCTTTTGTATATACATCTTCAATGACCTATGGAAAAATATTTTAAGAGAATTTGATATACCCACTAACACAATTCAAAATGCATTAAGATATTTTATTACGAATAGGATACCATAACTGCATGCTACAGCATACCTTCCTAACAATGCCTACATTTATAAACTACAAATACATAACAAATTACAGTGTCTCAAGCAATAGCTGACCTTCCAAGCAGTCTCCTATAGACTCATATAAAATAAGCAACACTAAATATTGGCACATCACGGAACGGTTGATCCTCATTCTTTTACAGCCCCCAACAAAATTCCAGTAGAAGTAATTACCTTTACATCAAAAGACAATGTTTTCTTCACATGTGGAGCCCAGTATTTATTTGCTAACTGCACAAGGAAAAAAAAAAAAAAAAGGAAGGTTAAATACATAATTTTTCATGTCAGTGATATAAAATCTCTACAACATATCCCATCCCCAAACTTTATTTCACTAGTATCTTGCTTAATTTCAGCTTATGCTAACTACAAGTAACAAAATAATGTTTTTCAAAACAGCAATACTTTTCAAATATTTAAAGCTTTTATGCCTAAACCTCTTTCAAGAGAAGTGCAAGTCTTTGGGAAAATTTCAGGTGCATAGACTGCTATCTAACGAACATTTTCTATTCTTAAGTTACGTCTAACAAATCCATCAGAAAATAAACCATGATCTTTCAGGAACTGCAAAGCCCAAGTGGCAAGTGATTACGCTTCCTTGAGGAATCTGACAAGTAACTAGAAGCTCTATTTAAAGGCCTAGCAGTTTAAGGCTCTTTGCTGCAGCCATCACTCCACCAATACACCTGAGCAATGATGACAAGAGCTTCCTATGCAACTTTATTCCAGCTTCTTTATGCTCTGGAAGAGAAAGGAAACCAGATTTCCAAGGGAAAAAAAAAAAAAAAAAAAAGGAAAAAACGAAAAGAAGAAATAAAAAAAGAAGACTTGTAGAAAATCATTTAGAACTTTAACCAACAAGGAACTCTCGGCAGCTTTTCCCACGTTAAAGCATGCCTCACAGAGATGCACAGTGTATCGCACTGGTGCGTTTGGTAGCGCTGCTTTGTAAATCCCGCTGGTCCGGAAGCGCGGGGGGAAATACCCTCTCGTACATGACACAGGCGTACATCTCTCGTCAACTGCGACCAAGCAAGACCCTTTCCCCATCACCCACGGCCTACAAAGGCTATTTAAACACCGAGACGCCGTCGCCGCCAGAATGTCCCTTTGAGCCCCGGCAGGGGCCGCGGCAGAGGCAGCCCGGAGGCGCCGCCGGCCCTACCTGTGTCACGTACTCCGCGTTGATCTGCGACACCGTGGGCGCCACGATCTTCTTCGGCGGGGCCGAGGACGCCGCCGTCGCCGCGGCCGCCGCCATGGTACCACCGCCCGGCACAGGCCTTGGTCCCCCGGCGCTGCCAGCCCCGGCCAGGCCGAAGGAGGGAGGGATCTCCGGGCCGGGAGCAGCGGAGGCGGGAGCGCTTCCGGGGCCGGGAGTGCTGGAGCGGCCGCGGGGAGGCGGGCGGCGGCCGCGCCATCTGCTGCTCCCTCCGTGCGCTGCAGCTGCCTCCGTCCCTGCCCCGCCGCAGCTCCCTCCCTGCCCCGCCGCTCCCTCCGTGCCGCCGCAGCTCCCTCCCTGCCCCGCCGCAGCTCCCTCCGTGCCGCCGGCCGGAGTTCAGGAGTCGGTGTTGAAAGGCTGTGGGAAAAGATGAAGGAGGCTGTCAGCACACAAGAGTTGTTGCCACACTCGGCCTTCCAACGCTTAGGGGGACTCCTATTTATATTTCACTTAGAGTGCAGCTTTCTGTCCATCTAACGTGGAAAAAACACACTATTTTTAATATCAAACAGTTGCCACCGACTCCCGAGCGTGGGTGAGTGCTCTGTGTCGTCCACAGGCCCGTAATTAAGGTCTTTTTACTTAAGAGTTGGACAAGATGATCCTTATGGGGTCCCTTCCAACTCAGAATACTCTGTAGAATCTCTTCAAAAGTGTGCAGAAAAGGCAAAGGTACAAGGGTGAAATTGCATGCTCAAGGAAGTCAACAGTTTGGTAATGCTTTAGAATGGTTTGCAATTAACTTATTCTATTTGGTAAACTAATTAAGGAGGAAATGAACAGATTCCCCAGGGAAGTTACTGTGCTTTGTTTCTGGGCTCATTATCCATCACCTGCCACTTGAATACTTTAAACTTCCAGGCAGGTCCCATTGAAGTCTGTTTGAATATGGCCTCCTTTGTTTTCATATCAAGGTGATCTCCATTTCATTTCTTCAAGCAGAGGTTAAACTAAATATTCTTTTTGAAGTTGAATTAGAATGTACAATGGGAATGGGAAAAGCAATGACAGTACCTTGAATAGGATCAGACAATGGTCACATTCAAATAAATATGCCTGCTGAATGCCTTTACTTTAGAAGATCCAGGAAGGTGAAAACTAGTAAAATTTAACAGTTACAAAAGTACCAGTAATAAATTTTGTAAATAACAAGGATTGAAATTGAAGCTACAAAACAGTGATAAAAAGGGACAAAGGAATGTAAATTTATTACCTATAAATATCGGCTGAAAATAGGAAAATTTCTGAACTGGCTTTCAGATGGAAGTCAAAAGTTGATTGGTGTTAAGACGGGACAATTAGGAGAGGCAAAAGCATTTCGGACTTTGTAGATTTTGTTAAAAAAATTGTGAATTCTCTAGAACAGCCTTGCAAGGCTAACCTAAATCTTCTGGTTATAATGGATCATCAGGCCTGTGTCAAAACCCACAAATTTCCGTATGTTATCAAAGCTATGAAACCTCAAGGAGGAATCCACATTTAGCTAACTTTTGGCATTTGGGTGTCCCAGTGAGGAGGTCAGTTGTCTTCAATCTCACTACAGTCAATGTGGCCACAGAGGTCCTTCCAAAGGGCAAGTTAGAGCTAATCTAAGTGCTCTCATTCTCTGAAGGAGCTTCTGATATCAGAAACTAATATTAGATGCCTCAGTGAAAATGCCAAATAAAGTGACAAAGATCCCCTCCCTATAATAATATATTTATTTTTTCTCTATAGAGTGTATTGTTTATTTAGAGAGTGCCAGAGACAGTAGGACTACAAACGAGTAGCAAAAGTATAAATTAGTGCTTTGGAAAAATACATTGATTTCATCCTCAAGAGCAGAGGAACCTTTAAAGAATTGTGGTGAGACCAAGCATAATGACACCCAGTGTTGTACCTTTGTCCCCATCTGCAAATCTCACCCCAGCTCACAACTGTTTGATAAGACTGGTCTCTTGAATTCCTATGCTCAGTTTCCCCCAGAGTGGAGGCACATCTGACACTTTTCACTCCAAACTCCTTTGTAACTGAGGAGAAATAAAACCCTGTACCCCATCCTCCCAGCAGCCTTCTGTGAAGTTCTCCATCTTTCTATACTCATTGGCTTAACATGTCAAGAAAATCAAACATTCCTTTCAAAAACCTGTTAATTCATTAATGAAGACATGTATTATTTAAAAGTCACATATTTGAGTAGATGCAGTTTTCAAGACTATTACTCATTTCTAGGCTGCATACAGTCCTGGTCAATTTATATTCCATGCTGCTTTCTTGCTTAATTAGCTCCTCTTGTTTTGGATGCTTCCCTTTCTATATTATTGTAATTGGGAAAAATATGCTTTTCTCCTTTTCTTTGTAAACCATGTAAGCCAAGGTCATCAGTAAGCTGGCCATTGCTTTTATTTCAGTTATACTCTCCTGAGCACAGTTCCACCAGAACAGGAACTATCTAGTGGTAATCAGCAGGGGTTGGTGCATGTTCTGTATTTTCTACCTTGTAGATTATTTTAGATTCTAAAGTCACAGAAAATATTAATTCCTAGCAATGAAAACTCCGGAGAATTCATAGATAAAGATTTCAAACATTAATTGATTTTGTTTGTTACTGTTATAGGGTCATCAGAGAGACATGACCAGTGAATTCAGCAGATTCAGCAGATGCCATAGATTCAGCAGGGCCATATTTCTAATATAAACACTGTCTCACTTTTGACTGTTTGTTTGTCGCACAAAGATTTAGACTTCAGCTTCTTAGACATAAATTCTGCACTAAGATGCAGACTCTGTGTATGGATACCATCTTGCACCTTTGTATACTCTGGTGGGAAAGTTTTGTTCCAAAGCATGTAAAAAATACCAGCACTGTATTCAGCATGCAAAATGGCATTATCTTACCCATTCAAGTCAGCAATTTTTTCAAAATTATAAACAGGCAACTTGTCTGGTGGACACTGACTTGTTCTCCTCCAAGGAAGCATCCTGCTGTGAGAGATGACGATTCCCCATGTGCCTCAGCCTGGTCACTGCAGCACAGCAGCAGTGACTATTCCTGGCTCTTTGATCTGGAATGATGGGGTGGTTACCATCACAACTCTACTGTCACCTGCCCAGGTGGCCAGGAGAGCAGAACAAACGTTCCCCTGACATAAGATAGTATTCAAGATATCAAAACCTTCTTTCCAGGGTGAAGACTCTGTTCCCTCATAGCTGAGGGCATGCTAACATTGCTCTCATAAAAGAGAGAAGCAGCTCACTGACAGCAGCATTGTTGTACTGCCCTGTGCTCTCCTATCCAGGAGTTGTTTTGCTGCTGGTCCACCTGTACAGTTTCAAACTAGGGATAAAGTTCCAGTACATGACCAAGACTGTTGAGCCTTTGGCGTCAACTGCTTCTTGATAGAGACACTGGGGCCTGATAGATGGACTCTTCTTCCTTCCCAAATCATTGAATGTGGCTGTACTTCCCTTTTCAACAGCAGTTTTTTCTCCTTTCTGCATATGCTGAATACCCTTAGTGTTTCTTGGCCCATGTGTTCCATAACTCAGAGGCCAAGGGAATTTTACGTGCCATTTTTGAAAGTGAGCCCTGAGTGTTCTGACAACCATGTTCTGTGTGCAGAATGTCAAAACCAGCTAAGTTTTGATGGCTGAATTGTGCTTGCTCTGTGCACAACTTACAAATATTGAGGTGTTTTTTAATAGAACTATGCTTCTCAGGATGGGGGTCAAAATATCTGGGATGCATCTCACAGCTGTATGGGAATGTGTTATCATTGCAGCATACTGCATGTGTACATTTAGCTTTGGGGAGGTACATAACTGCACGCTGCACACCTTAATTCAAAGCAGATGAATTTCAGCCTGAGTGGCACTAAGCCATATGTTGGGCAGGCTTTCTGTGAATCGAGTCTGTAAAGCTTAGGGGAACGCATCACTTTAAAATCAGCTTTCATCTTCATTTATTGACTTTTGCACATACACATGAGATTTTTCAAGAGGCATCCCTCTGAAAAGCTCTGAAACCGAAATCTCCACATATGAGAATTTCAAGTGTCATCATGCATCACATAAATACACCAACTTGAATGTACAACTTTTCTTCTAACCAAAGGACAAAAGTGACTATGAATATGCAATATTTTGAAATATTTATTGCTAAGTTATATGAAATAAGTTCTTGAAAAGATGAGGGGATGCACAGCATATAAATAGAATAATATGTACATTAAGCAAAGAAGAGCTGAAATCTCTGTGTTTCTTACCTGTTGAACTTATAGAAGAAATATATTGATTTAAACTCCCTTTCAGGTAAATAAAATTTGGAAAATCTTCTCAAAATGATTAGAGGAATCCTTTAACATGTAAAAAGCTTAGATACAATGACAGAGGGTTATTGCTTTGGTTATGGCTCATCCTTCATAGCAGTTAATATTTATATAAACTAAATGTTCAGTCTGTTCATTACAGCTTTAATTCAATCATGTCACGTTGGTTTTACTGGTTTTTTTAATGTGCATTCTTCTAGTCCAAGACTTTTGTCACTGTGTTCATCTCATTAAATATGTGTACTTCCACTCAGTAAATATGGGTACTTTCAAAAATGATGCCTCAGTTTAGTAACAGATGCTTCTTAAAATATTTAGAATTTTAAAGTGTAAAGAAGCCATCAGTAGCATTCTGATTTGTGTATAAATATTTATTTAGCACACATTCTGGCCAATGTACTGCCCTTGATTTTTGTGCAAAACTTACAGTAACTTCAATGGATATTCTGAGCTCATGACTAGAGGAAAATATGGTTAATTCAGCAACCCAGCTGCTTTTATATCCCAGAATAGCAAGCAGTGCCTCTAGTGAAGGAGATGGTGAAAGAGGAGACTTTGTGTCATTCTTAGCTTTCTGTTGCTGGGCTCACATTTGGATAACAGCTCAAGTTAGAGCAGACTCAGGACTATTCTAATTCCCTTCAGAGACTTCTAGCTAGGTTCCTGCCAACCGAGGGAGAACAGTGGTAAGAAGCTGAGATCAATGGTCAGAAAAGCTCTAGCAATATTTGTGAAAAATCCTGTGAGTGGCTTTTATGTGATGACGTTTCTTTGTGGAAAAAGTTAATATGAAATAAATCTGTTCGATGGAGAAATTTCATCACTGAAATGAGATTTTAAGGTGAATAATTTCCTTTCTGCTAGTGCTGGCATGAGAAGTGCTATAGAAATTTGGGTCTATTTGCAGCATCACTGTAAAAGTACATTCTTGATCACATCTCTTTTCTCACAATAAAGGAAAAAAAATATTCATTGCAGACAAAACTGTAACATGTCTAATATGCAACATAAAACTCAATCAAGACAGCAATTCTAAGATGCTGAGAGCTAGGTCCAGTTTCCTAAAGCTTTCATCCTTGCTTTTCTCTGTATTTTCTAGGTTTTTGGTTGACATTTCCATTAGCATTTCAGGATTTTAAAGGAGTATAAAATGGCAATGAAACAGAATACCTAATGAAAACAGCAAATTCACACCTGTGTAATACAAAAAAAAAAAAGTTTTGACTTTTACTAATTTCTTTTATTGAAAAAAACACTTCTACTGTAATATAAATGACAGTATTACTCAACAAATCATTTCAGCTTATTAACAAATACACATTTTTCCTCTACTAATTGCATTAGCATCAGACACATTATTCAACATCTGAGGGGATTCCTCCAGAACTATTCTCACCACCCAAGTACCTGCTGCTTTTAAGACCCAGAGTATAAAATATAAGATATAGTACACTACAGCAAACAAGGTTGCCAAGATACTGGTCCAAGGTTGCTCTCACTGTCATGAAAAAACCCTAACCAGTTTTGATCATAAAAGTTACCCTCAGCTGCTACACTTGGGGTGTCTAGACAGCTTAGCAGATTTCTACTTCCTTTAGTAGAACTGTATTGTCAGTAACAGGAATCTCTCTGCTCTACTGTGTTTTCAGGATCATCTTAGAAACAAAATAAACTAAAAATTGAGGAAAGCATCTGATTTTCTGTGGCCCAGCAAGCTGCTTTTGCAAACACATAGTAGGGATTAAAATTAACACTCAAAAAAATGCACAGATAAAATAATGCCACAGCACCCAGAGAGTGTTTTCCTTTATGTCAATAGGATTTGAATGCAGTGCATTAGGAGTACAAAGGGGAGACACCATGCATAGCTGGCTTCTTTAGTTTAGGAACAGTCTTTTACTTTTTGAAATAGCAGTGACCACGGAATTCTGCTTCTCCTCCTTCACCGTGTCAGCAAGGCATGTTCCAGTGCCACAGGCAAAGCTGGACAGTGACCATATCCATGTGCTCCTACTACCTTACACATCCAGATGACTTTGAGTGGAGAATGACAGGCCATGGCCTGCATCATCACCAGTCAGCTTCTCACATCTTCCTGCACTCACGTCCTCAGGCACTATTTTACACGCCATGGCAGCACAACAGCCAGCTCCGTGACTCTTGGACTAGAACTCACAGGTGGGGTTTAACAGAGCCATACAGACTGGCACCAGGGACACTGGAAGGATTCCACAAGAGAGGAAAAATGTCACCCACGTATCCAAATCATGTCAAGTGTGTAAGAGTCAAGCCACACATAAGGATATCCTGGGAGCAGTCAGGAACTAGAATGGCAGAGAGCAGAAGTAAAACAGCACTCAGAGACCCATGATAACTCAGCATAATGTCACTTCAATGTTAGAACAATAGTTTCTTAACAAGGAGATATCAGTTCTCTTGTGAGTGATTTTGTCGTCATAGGACTGATTTCTCCTTCACTTGCATGGACTTTGAAGATTCACATTTTTAACAGATGCTAAAAAAAAGCTGTTTAAAAGCTGCTTGACAGAACTAGTCATTATATGACGAAATACAACTTATTTGCTTAACCTGGAGAAAGAACATTATAGGAGAGCATAGAAAAGTCACTTCTGTAATTTCAATTTTCCTTATGATAACTGCCTCTCAGACACATCTCATCCACAGCCATCAGACCGTAAAACCAGGCTATTAAGTTAAAACTTACATTTTAAAAATCCACAAAACCTTGTGCTAGGAATATGAACCATTACCACTTCAGTTATTTAGGAGGTCTGGGCATTTTCAACATCATTACAAGACGCCATTAGATGGACTGAATCCATAGTCTTTATTGATTTAAGAGTCATCCAATTGTACTTAGGTGTTACTCAAATGAGCTACTATTGAGAGATTATGACTTTTATAGTTTTACATTTATACTAGGAAGCAGTCAGGAAAACTAAATATTAGATCTAGCATCTTGATTTGACGCCTAAGGTGTCAGTAACTTCAATTAAGTTTCTTTTGTGTCTATCTCCCATTTGCATCACTAATTTTCTTGTTGGCTCTGGGTGTGTGAGAGCAGACCACGGCCACGTGAAAAACCCAGCACACAGTGAAAAGCAGTTTCAGTGATGAAACAGTTTTTCTGTGGTTTATTATTGCTTTTGTCCTCTTTTGAATTTTTCTATAGACATATATAGGAATACTTATATATCTTTGTTTTGACTTTCTGCAAACCTTGTGTGGGGGTACAGCTGCCACCCACACACATACCTCGGGCCCCACTATGATCTCAGAACTGCTCCTTGGGCCTCAGCCTTGACAAACAGCAGTGGGGCTGAGCTACTCTTGAGCTTATCAGAAACACTGTCTCTTCCTCTCTTCCTGGGAACTTTTGTTATCTAACAAGCTCCTGGTTTTTAACAAACAGCCTTGGAAACTTTTTTTTTTTTTTTTTTGCCTGCATAACAACACAAGTGGAACAATGGTTTTTTTTACCAAACTTTCAAAGAAAGTTACTGAGCTGAATTTCATCCAGGATGGAAAGTTACTGTGACTAAAGACAACTCTCTAGCAGCCCTATAAACAGCAATCCTAAGTGAGAGCCTTGGAGCTCTCCTGAACCACAGTGGGCCTCAACCAGCACTTGCCCTGTGAGTGGATGGCTCTCAGCTGGTGAACTCTCAAGCTTGCTGTACTCTGAGGACTGCCCTGACCACTGCTGGGCTGATACCCCCCCACGTAGCCCTTTGCCCATTGAGAAGATGCAATGGCATCTGATGTGAGAACTTCACTGAACTTGAGGGGAGTTTTTCATGGGTATATACCCTGGATGTACTCCTTTAGTTCTCTGTGTTTGTGAGTGTGAATATGCTGAAGCAAACATACCATGAATGTTGCTCTCTTGGATTCTGAAGTATGTTATATTTGTAAGTTAGGCCTGTGAGTTACTGTAGTGCTATGTAAGTTCTACAGAATCTTTGGGAAATGGTTTAAATTAAGTGCTTTTAAGTGCTGTTACTTTAGGCCTAAACTGTTAGTCAAATCTAAGGCTAAGTTTGGGAAGGGGCTCCTCTCTGAACCTTGTGACTCAATTGGAGGGTCCCCCTTATTTCTTTTATCCTTCCCCTTAGCCTTTTTCCATCAAGAGCCTCCACACAGATTATTTTAGGTTGATTTTAGTCATAGATGATTTATTTTAGATTTTAGTCTGATTTTTTGTGGAAGAGGTTTTACAGCAACTTCTGTGAGCCAGAGAGAAGAGGATCCATGTTTACCACTGAAAGAATTTTCTACCAAGGTCATTCACATAGAAACCAAGAAACAAAGAAGGATAAATAAGAGAAACCTGCAACTGCCTATTCCAGTAAGCACTTTGTTTGTCTCTCATGACCAATGAGTAAAGTATAAACGTATGAGTTTTGTAAGAATGTATAACAAGCATGCATGCTATAATAAAAATGGTTTGAAGCCTTCTGAAAATGGAGTGTGTTGCTTTGTATTGTCTCCATCTCAACTACGACAATTTTTGTGTGTGCTTTAACCATCTAATTAGTAGACAGAACGTTGCCAACACTTTGTTGTGCTTTCACTTTTACATTAAACCTGCTTTTGATGATACCTTTGCCAGTGATTCCTTGAGCTACCTAAAACAGTCATTTGTGACACATTGCAGTGATAGTGCAGCATGAGCATTTTAAAGGTATACATAGCCACATCTAGACAGCAAATGGATGGTGTGATCAGTTAGTACTGCAGTTGCATAATTTGTCTTAAAACAATCCCTTTTACCTTTTTTTTCTGCTTGTTTTAAAATATGTGACCCTTCTTCTGTTCCACACAGAACAACCTCAGTGCTAAACCCATGCTGTTGAAGAAGTTCTCCTCAGCAGGAGCTCATTGTCAACACAGGAGGACCCACAGTAACACTTCCTGCAAATGTCTGTTCATCCCTCAAAATATCTTTTTGTATTACTTTCCCTGTATTTTAATTAAATTGGCATTTTCAAAACATGAAAGTTTTGTTTTCTCTAAACATTACTCTCATAGCATTTTTAAATGACTGTAACTCCTTAAGAAAGATGTTATTGTCTTTAAACATATGTATATTTTATAACAAAAGTATCTGAAACCACAACACACACCTATTGTTCTAACACACAAAGTAATTTTGATATGCAGTCTTTTCTGTATAATGAATATTAGGTAGTTTCAAAACTCTGGTTTGCAAATAAAGCATACTCTGAAAGTATAATATAAATAAAATAGTTTATTACAAGTATTTTAAAAGAGCTCTACAGTATGCCTTCAAAACATTTTATACAGCATTTTGTCTTTCAATATGAAACAATTCACACAAGGAGAAAAAAATCTCAATATAGAACTATAATCGTCATTAATATACTGAATTTGTCTGTCGTACAAAAAGCAGAATAACTACAGCCTGTTTCCAAATGTTTTTCCTGTTTTATTCTTGATGAAAATGGAAAAGAATAACATGTATGAAAATAAAACTTCTTTTACCCTTCATATTGACCAAGTACCACAAAATTCATGACATTTCAAAAAAAAAAAAATCAAACCCACTTTACTTAAATAGATATGGTTCTTTTTAAATACTAAAAACAATGTCATGTATCTTACAGATATGTTAATTTAGAAAGAGGAATAAGAACTTCAGCATTCAGCTATTCAAAAGTTGCATAACAAAGAAAGCATCCTAAAAGGTAGTTTTTCAGAGGACAAAGAAGAAGAAACAAACTTCATTCTTGTTCATGATGTATGAAGCTCCACTGCACTTGCACTTCTTGCCAGCCCCATTGGCACAATGGACAAAACCATCTACTTACCAGAAAGTATAACTAGAGATTCTATTAATACAAAATCAGAATTACTTAATTTCAGCTAAAAGTAATTTTTGGTCTCTTATATTTAACGTAATGAGAACATGACTTCCTGACAAAACTGCTCATCTGAGTTATTATCACATCTTAGAGAACATTCCTTTTACTGGTTCACTATGTATGCTAGAAGGAGACTGAACAGATAGTAAGCCCATTTTTAACCTTAATGATAATTTCTTGTCTTTTCTCCTTACAGAAAAATAGTTCAGTAAAGTATAAATTGGCAAAAAAAGCTAGAGAAGGCAAGAGATTTACAAGGAAGTAGAGTTAATGAAGTGGTGAAATGGATAAATTGATTATAAATCCTAATATAATAGCAGTCTCCTTGTATTTTATATAAAAAGGGAAATTATCGAATTCCTCATGTATATCTCTCCAAGCACATTAAGTGTAAATAACAAAGCAGTTCTCTTTTTTTCTATCCTATAGGAAATAGAATCTTCTGTAACCCCACATCAACATCTTCTCATTGAACTTTCTCCCCTTTTTCTACTCTCTTCTATCTAAAAATAACCTCTTTTTTTTAAAGTATGGGATAGATACAGCAGGAATCCTTTGCTTGGAACATATGGGGAGCCAGAAGAAAGTAAAAAGACCTTTTTTTCATATTCTCAAAATTACCTTTTTGTCTTTACTTTTCTGATAGTTTAAAAGTGTTATGTTTTCCCACATAGTATTTTATGTTCAGTGATAATTATCTTATTCATGGAACATTGCAGATTATTGCAACACGATACAACATCAATGTGTATTTATAAAATTAATCTAGCCAAAGGGAATGCAAAGAATGTGTGGGTTTGTTGCATTTTTAAAAAAACATCTCAACATGAATATCTCACAAATTATATTAAGTAGACAGTTCTGAAGACAGTAAATTAACTTCACCAGGTGATCTCTGTAATAGAAAATATAATCCCCTTCAGTTAAGTGTTTGGCAACCAAAAACATTAAAAACTGTTTCATAGGACATTATCCTGTTTTGATAAAACTCATACAGTCTCTGCTTGTTCCTCAGTGGAACTAAGCTTTAAGCTCTCTTTAAAGTGAGTAAGGTGGTGTCTTTTCAAATGTGGGGCCTGTCTGAATTTTTTTCCACAAACTAAACATTCAAATGGCTTCTGTCCAGCATGCATTAGGTGATGCCTTTCAAGCTTAGAAGGAGATTTAAAAGTTTTAAAGCAGATACTGCATTGATACAATTTGTTAACAGCTTCACTTTTTTCACTACCTTCAGAAAAATCATGCCAATAGCCGTAACAGCTTTGCTCTGTTTCTGACAATTTACTGCACAAATATGGCTCTGGGTTTCTACTGCTGGTGTCAAGAACAAAATCCCCTGACTCAATTTCAACTTTGATTTCAGCTGCTTGGTTTGACTGAATCAGCTCAAATTCTTGAAAGCCACACGGCTGTGAAGGTGTTTGAGAATAACCTGAATAACCCACAGGCTGAGATGACATAAATTCAGTATGATCTCCCTGGTGATTGAAAAGTTTGTTCAGGTTTACAAATTCTACATGGCAAACAGGACTTTTACAGGCTCTCTTTTCAGTATGGGTGAGCTGATGTCTTTTTAAATGAGCTGACTGTCTAAATGCCTTCCCACAAACATTACAGCCAAAGGGCTTTTGTCCCGTGTGTATAAGATAATGTCTTTGAAGTTTGGATGAAGATGGAAAAATTTTTTCACATCTGTCACATTTACACACTTTGTGTTTGTTATGTGTATTTTTAGCAGAAGATGAAAAAGCACAGTGAAGTACTTCTGGATTATCAAAAAAACTATCATTTGATGAACCATAAAAAGCATCATCTTTATTATCCAGTGAATCACCAACATTTAACATGCTTTCACCAGGAAGCACACCTTTTAAATTACAGCCCAAGTCAGGAGGTTGTGGGTACTCTTGCCAAGGTAACGGCACAGGAAATGTTCTTTTCATCCGATTACAAACTGACTTGTGCACGTCACGCCTGCTCCGGTGGTCCTTGGAAGGTTTAGTGGACACATGCTGATCACAATGCTGATCTCCAGCTGCAACCAGGTCAGGACTTCCAATGTGACCTGATTTAATTTTTTTTCTGTCAGTCAGAGAAAAATCTTTTGCCTTTCCTCCAGTATGCTTCAGTTTCATCAGGGTCTTATTCTTCCTGTTGACTGCGTGTCTGCGTGATGTTGTACCATTATTTGAACTTCTGCTGTCTTTTGAATAACAACATTTGTGCAACTTTAGAACATGCTCTGTTTCAAAACACTGCTCACATGCTGGGCACTGAAAGGGTACAATATAAATTGAGTGCACATCATGTGGGTCATTCTCCTGTGACTTGTGTGTATCAGCATTCTCAAAACTATCCCATTTTCCTTCCAACACGTTGTGTGGTCTGGAATATTTAAGAGTCTTTGTTTTGCATACAATATTGGGGAAATTCTTATTTCTGGCATGGAGCTGTTTATGCTTCATGAGTTTGCTCTGTATTTTAAATCCCTTCTGACAAAAACAGCACTGAAAAGGCCTTTCTTCTGTGTGTGTGAGCTGATGAATTTTCAAGTGTGTTGACTGTCTGAAAGATTTGCCACATGAAGAACACTTAAAAGGTTTCTGGCCAGTGTGAATAAGGAAGTGTCTTTCTAGCTTGGATCTTGATGGAAACATCTTGTTACATGTTTCACAAATGTGAGCTTTCTTCTTTCTTCTTCTGGCACCATGTAGATGATCTGACTTGAGACACCGATGCAGCATCCACCTCTCTTCAGTTGTAAAGGGTTTCCAGCACACAGAACAATGAAATATGCCACAAGTGACCCTGTCTTGCTCAGAATTCACATAGTTTTCTGCTTGCTTTGTATCATTCTCATAATTTTCATTATGAAGCTGCTGATGCTTTAAGAAAGTGATTACATTTTTGAAATTTCTAAAACAAAGAATACACTTAAAAGGCAGATTATGGGTTAACTGATGCCTCTCCAGGTGGACTAGCTGCCTGAATGTTTTATTGCATACATGACATTCAAATGGCTTTTGACCAGTATGTATGAGATAATGCCTAGCTAATTTTGATGGGGTTTCAAACTGTTTATAGCACATGTCACAAATATATGGCTTTTTCTTGGGTATCTTGACAGCTGTTACACAATGCTGAGTTTTTAACATTGTTAAAAGGTAATTACACCTCGCCTACTCTTAATTTCTTCAGATAGGTATTTCAAGTGAAATCATCAAGTGCACACTAAGATGGAAGGCTGTAGAAGCAGCAAATTTTCTTAGAAGAGAGGTTCTTAAATCCCACTGGTCCCTAAAATAAGAAAAAGAGTATTATTTATCCTATATTAATACATAATTGCCTAAGTTTGTCTCTTGTTTTCTGCATAAAATACCAAAAGTATCTAGATTAACACACTCTTGATTTAATTTGGCTTAAAATACTTTCCTTGTAACAGAGTAATTACTAGTTCTTTCATGATGCAGAAAAACGAAATTACTTTTCAGAAGAAAAATAAGTTTAAGTCATCTGTGCTATAAATGCATCTGTTCTTCCAAATAATACAGATCAACTACATCATATTCATTTAAAAAAAAAAAGAACTTATTGTAATAAATGTCTTCTCTACAGCAGTAATTCTAACTCCCAAGTATATTATTTATGAAGATGAGAGAAAAAAAGAACTAAGATTTCTTGCTTCAGAAATACATTAAATGAATGCAGTGTTAGTGAAAAGAAAAACACTTAGCTTCAATATATTGGTAAATTTATTATTCATGTTTCTGTATCTCATCAACTGTGTCCTGCAGTATAATCAATTTTGATTTCTCTCACCATGGCAAATGCTGGAGCCAGCCAGCAAGAGCAAGACACTAGCCATAAATTATAACCATAACAAAGACAACTCCCAGAACATAGAAAAAACACAGGCTATGTTTGCTGTATCACAATAAAGCTAGAATATCAGGGTTGTGATACCTAACCATGCATATACTGTGCAGTCATCATGAATACCAAGGTAGTTATCATAATTCATCATAATTATTGTTTTAGTCTAAACCAAAATAGTGAAATAATTCTTATTTTCTTTGAATTTTCAACATGGAACACAGTTGGGCAAGCTACTGTGTCTCAGCTCAATGACTTACAAGAAAAAGTAATTTGCAAGCTCCTGAGTGCATGAAAAGTTACTAAAATATTCATAGGAACAGCTAGAAAGTAACTTAACCAAACATTTAGCCCAAGCCTTCCACTGTGAGGCCAACCCATGTCTTGACAGCCTCCAAAGTGGTCTTAAAACCTTCCAGTGAGGGAGGTTCCTTAACCCAGCAGGGCTCCTGCTTCAAAGTTTCACCTTCCCATGAAGCTTTTCCTTGCACCCAGCTGAGCCTTTCTCTACTACAAAGTTATTGTTGGCATTCTCTGTCACAACTGTGACAGAGTGCTTCAAAGTGTGCTTTCTACTCTTTTGTTTTAAAACTAGGAGAATTCTGGGAGTTTCTAAGTATTGCTTTTAGGTTCACCCAAAAAAAAAAAAATTTAAAAAAAAAAAAATTTTAATAATCTCTGGACCAATTTCAGTTGGTCACTTCATTCCTAAATTGCAGCATCTAAGGAAGATTAAGTATTCAAGTATTCCAGTCCACAAGCACAGTACAAACAACAGAATAAAAAATCCTCTATGATATTACCAATATCAAAGAAAAGGGATGAAGGGAGAAAACTTTAAAGCAAGAGCATAACAGTTAGCACTTGAATTGTAATATCAAACTACCACAAATTATAGTTAGTAGAAAAGTATCTCAAAGTTATTACAAGTTGAATATTCATTCAACATACCAGCAGAATAAAAAATTAGTTTCTTCAGTGTCTCTAAAACCCCTGTCACTTCACAAAGAGATAATGTCCTTATTTTTTAAAAAATCATAAATATCCAAAATATCTATTCAAAGAATAAAAGCCTACTGCATTTACAAAGAGATTCCAGAAACATGCACTAAGACTGAAAACACCTGGTGAATCAAGGTTTTTCTTCAGCTTAATGGAAAGAAAACCTGGTGATGAGGTAGAATTGTTCCATCCCTAACAAGTATGTTCCTATGTAACTGTGGGCCTCAATAAGGAACATTTGGATGTTTGCCAAAGATGTGATTGTCACTACACTGAGGAATTTCTTAATCTCACTGAAACAGTACAGTTTGAGAAAGTCAACTCTTCCAATTCTCTTTTCCTGTAGATTTTTAACAGCTACTCAGTTTCAGTCTCCTTTTGAAGATGCAAGAAAACACAACACTTTTGGACCTCCTTTGCCTCCCAGTTGTCACATCATGTGGAAGCTGGGAGTTTAGAGAGAGTAAGTGTGTGACACCAAATGCTTTCTAGTTGGTGCTACCATGAAGCTAAAGACAGGCAGGCTGAGAAAAGGAGAAAAGATTGTCTGCTATGCTGAGTTTCTGTGCAGCTCAAGGCAGCCTCCATTAGCAGGGAAATAAAACCTCCTGAGGAAGAACTGTAAAGAGTGATGAATTTCAGTTAACATACTGTCACACAGATCTAATTTACACATCAGGAAAATGCTCAAACACTACAGTGACATGCAAAGAAAAGAAGTCCAAAGTAAGAGACAGCTGTGGCATATTACACAAGGGATTTTGTATTTAGCTTATAAATTTTTTAAGATTCTCTCTGGTGAATGAGGAAAATGCTCTGTAGTACAAGGTGTCAAAAGCAGAGTAGAGCTTCTTGCTGTGATCTTCTTGCCCTGTGAAAGACTGAAGGCCCAGATAAGCTAAACTAAGGGGATGCAAGGGAAGGAGAAAGGAGCCAAGACAGAGCATTACTCTGTGTGTGGCCCAAATATATTTTCAAATCCTATTTACTAAGGACAGGCATCTCCACATCTATTTCAAGGTCCTCTGTGCCTTGGACATCTAAGGAATAAACATGCTGCTGTTGAAGATCAGAGCAAAAGTCAAGCTTGGAATATTGCTTCCTGCTAGCCTTGAAAGTACACAGGCTTGTCCTAATTAGAGTTAGAAAACATACCTCACTATGTGATAAAGATTTAGTTTATGGCAAAGGTCCAATTTAATATTATGCTGTCTCTACTTTTCATCTTGGCTGCAAGGTCATGCAGAAAAATAGAACCAAGGCACTACACAGGCCACTGAAAGTTCAGAGAGGACCCTCCTAAGCAGTATTGTTTAATGATTAACTGTTTCCTTAATATTACAGATGGCAGCAAGCTGCAGCAAAACAAAAACATGATGGAAAAAAAATTCTGCATTCTAATCTAGTCTTTACGAATCAGAAAAATTGTATTGTAGTGTTTTGTTTTTATTTTTTTAAAAAAAGCACCAACCAAAAAAAAAAAAAAAAAAGTAAACAACCAACCAGGAAGAGGGTACTTAAATAAAAAGAAAAGCAAGATCTTCAATTTAGGACAGAATAATCCCCTGGTGCAGAAAAGACCTAGAGTCTAAGTTGGAACAGAAGGTAAATATACCAGAGGCTACCACCCATACCAGGATGAGTGAACAGATGTAACACTTTGAGAGGACATAAATCTTCCTTCTTCTTTACTTACTACTGTTTAGAATTCAGCTAGAGTAGTCTATCCAGTTTTGAATACTGCCCTTCGAATTGAGTCAAACATATGAACTGATCAGAATGAATGAATTCAGAAAAGAGGATCAAGAATGATCTGAGCTTAAATATAAAATATACAAGAAAAGATTAAAGTAACTGGGAACATTTAGGCTAAAAAAAGAGGAGGCACAATTTAAAAAAATAACACACACACCCCCTGCAAGACAAAGCAGAAGAATCACTTTAAGGAAAACAGAAATAAGCTGTTCCCCAAACCATTTATTGCTGTGAATGAAAATGGCTTCAAATTATTGTAGAAATAATTCCAAGTATATTATTGTCCTTACAGCTGCAAAGTGTTTCTTAATGAGCATACAAATAAGTTATGTGGGGAGATTGCTCTGCCTACATCGGAGGTCTCCAAAGCAGGTTGTACAAACACTTCTCAAATTCCCACACCACACAGCTGACCCTATACAAGAGAATATATTCTTGCATTCTTTTTTGGTGACTTGTTACTGTAATTCAAAACAAGAGATTTAGGAATTAAAAATTCAGTATATTTCAAAATTTTCCAGGCAGGATTCTTCTGCATTATTATTAGTACATCTTCAAATCCTTGAGGCACACTAATGCTTATAACCTCCTATAAACAATTATTTAAGAAAATAAATTATTATAGATGTGTGAAGAAACATAAGGTGCCTCTAGTAACACTAGTGACTCAACAAAAAAGTGAAAATCTAGCTGGTGATTTATGAAACATAGCATGCCACAGAGAGAGAGAGAGAGAGAGAGAGAGAGAGAGAGGAACCTGAGCACCAAGACAACAAACACGTTGCTCGCTGGATTTCCTCACCAGCTCTCCCAAGAGAAAAGTTTAGATTGCTACACTGGGAGAACAAATAACATCAGAAATGGAACCTTCACTCGTCAGTTACACAGAAATCAACATCAGGCATTACGGCTCCTCAAAGCTAACACCCTTCATTCTCTCCTCTTTTCTTTGTAACTTTCTGATACACTTCCTGAAGCCAACCGAAGTAAAAGATGTATGATGGTGAAGCAGGGCTGGTTTAAGAACATACGTTCTTCTTCAGGGGCCTGAGACCCCTGGGTCTGACACCAACACTCCCCCAAAGAGGACACACGCAAATCCAGTTAGAAACCTAAGAGCAGGTGCCGAGGCGGCCCTTACGGACAGCAGACCGCGCGCGCGCGCGCGCACACACACACACACACACACACACACACACACACACACACACACACACACACACATACATACATACACCTATATGCACACATATATGCAGCACCACCGCCCCCGGGCCGGCTGTCTCGGCGCACAGCGGGTCCTTGCTGGGCCCGCGGCCGCCCGACCCCGCCGCGCCTCCCCCCGCGAGCAGAGCTCCCCCGGCACAGCCCGGCCCCGCGGTGCCCCGGGGCTCGGCGGCGCCGCGCCGGGACCGCACTCGGCCCAGGGAAAGGGCAGCGACCGGGGGCGAAGAAGGGAGCGACCTGGAGAAGCAGCTACCGCACCTCCACCTTCCTCATCTCTCCCGGGATTGCTGCCGCCTAAACTCTTCCCCCCGGATGGCACCGGGACAGCGGGAAACCCGGCCCGGTGCTTTCCGTTCCCCCGCTCAATCCGGCCCCACCCGCCGCCGCCAGGCCGGGGCCGGGGCCGGGGCCGGGATGAGGGGCGGGGAAGGTTTCATTTATGCCCAGGCAGAAAATGCCCCCAGCCGTGCTGATGAATTTTTCGTTGGTGTGGCACGTTGTTCCGTAGGAACAAGACACATTTTCTACTGCAGCTACCCAAAAGCACTTAACCAATGCCCGGTGGTTGCAGATTGCAAGCAAAGCACGATGGCAGAGTTATACTCTTGTTATGTGTTAAACGCACCGCAAAGCCAAACATACTGGCCTAAAATGCCAGGAAATGGCACCTGGAAGGGAAGGGGAAAAGAGACGCTTGCCCTGGAATTCTAAAACCACCATCAATAACGCGTGCACCCAGAGGTGACGGGTTTGCCTCCTCTGCAGGAGAGCGGGAGCAAACAAGTGCAGGGGCTGGTGGGCTGAAGGATGCCTGCCCAGTCAGATCTCCCTTGGTGGCCACAGCCTGGCTGAGGCAACCTCAGAGGAATGGCCAGCAAAGGGCTGAAGACATACAGAAAAAGAGAGAAACCATTTACAGGTGGGTCCTGCATCCAGGTCAAGAGTCTCCAGCCCAGGACCTGCAGGAGCAAGCCCAGAAGAGGCCACAAGAAGGGGCTGGAGCACCTCTCCTGTGAAGACACACTGAGAGAGCTGGGGTTGTTCAGGAAGAGAGAAGGCTCTGGGGAGACCCTCCAGCTGCCCTCCTGTGCTTAAAGGAGGCTTATAAGACTTTCCAAGGCTTATAGTGACAGGACAAGGAGCAGAAATTTTAAACTGAGAGAGAATACATTTATTCTCTTTCATAAGGAATAAATATTGCACAAATAAGAGTGGTGAGGCACTGCAACAGGTTGCCCAGAAGCTGTGGGTGCCCCACCCCTGAAGTGTTCAAGGCCAGGTTGAATGGGCTTTCAGCAACTTGGTCTAGTGAAAGATGTCCCTATCTACAGCAAGAGGTTAGACGAGATAATCTGAGTTTTGTCCCTGCCAAACCAAATCACTCTATGCTGTGATTCTGCCTCATAAAAGAACATGCAAATGGCACAGCAAAGTGTAAGAGATTCATCATAAATGTCTGTTAACAAAATGCAAGGACATGGGGGCTGATTATGTTGTCTCCATTGGGACAGAGAATTTCTAGTCACTAGACTTTTGACTTAGCCACCTGCATTTACAGCTCAATATGGACTCTATTAGTCAAATCTTAAACTCTTTATCAAAAGAAGGTAAACACAGATTGCAGATTTTTTTCTATTTTTGTTTTTTTTTTTTTTTTTTTTATTTTTAAGGTATCACCATATCCGAGGAATTACAGAGGACCAGCAGATGTCTTCTATGCTTTCCTTTTTCCTTTAAAAAAGGAGACAGTTCACCAACCCCCACCTTTTAAACACTGATAATTGATTTGACCATCTTTGTGAGTGAAATTGTAACACTGAAGACAAGTCATTCCCTGAGATAAAGCTTATTTTTTTCATACAGATGCATTTTCCTAAGAGCTTTGCTTATTTTCTTTTGTTCATGCAGACTGAAATTAAATAATTATTTGCACGTGCAGCATTAATTTCTTTGAAAAACATGACTGCCAGCTCTCATCTTTTTTCAGCTGTCCTTTTACCGAGATTCCATCTTGGTGCAATGGATCTGACTCTTAGCAGAAGGAACAGAAGAGGGCAGAATAAACAAAATATCAAAGATGTAAATTAGTAAAGTTTTAAAAAAGGCTGCAGTAACTTAAATTGCCTTTCTCCTCTGGGTGTTAAGCCCTCTCTCCCAGTGCTACTGGGAATTCAAGTAGAAACCATCTGTGCTGAGGAAACTCCAAATGACTGCTGTATATATAAAAATACATATATTACTAGCCTAAGGATAATTTTGCTTAGGTGTCTGTGAAGAACTGTTCTTGCGATACCTAGAAATGTCCTCTTCTGATACCTAGAAAAAAAATGTCTGTAGAACAATCACTACTTCTTAGATTAGCAACATTAGAAATCAAATTATTCTCATTGCCAGTGGTATAAATAACATCTGACCTAGTTAACAACACATGAGCCAAATTGTAACACTACAGAACAAAATTTATTTCCATTTAAGCTGAAATGCTCAAGCAAACAGCTTAGTTAGTGTTGATTGTTGCTTTAGTAGCATACAGTCACATATCAACCTCCCTGAAAGGGAGCCAAGTCTTGTGGTTAAAGCGGGGATTGGGACAGCCTAGAGCTGAAAGCTGAAACACTATGTGGTCAGAGGGAAGTCACTTAGGCTTCTAGATATCCATCCCCTAGCTATAAAAAGTGCATAATAATTGCCATGTGCATCTAATAAAGCTATTTGGAAATATTAGTCATCATTTAATAACTGCAGATCACCTGAATACTTCTCTTTTTAAAGCATCTATTTCATTTTAAAGTGTATCCAGCTTTAGCAGCCTGCTCATGAAACCTCTGGTCTAGTCTGAAGCAAGTACACAAGCAGCTGAGTTCTGCATGTGCCTGGTAACACACTAGTATTGTGTGTTACACAGCTGGTGTAGATTGTTGTAGGTATCTTGATTTTAACAAAGCTGTTGCAATGAATACCAGCTGAGAATCTTGTGTAGTTCTAGAAGTTACCAGAAAGTATAATTCAAAAATACTAAATTCAATCCTAGCCCAGTTGTAAGAAAACAGGTGAATTAAATCAATATGTTTTTGTAGAAAACACTGCAAACACACAGAGTCAATTATACGGTTTTATGATGACAAAGAAAAAATAGGCAGGGTTTGTAGGAAATTGTGTTGCAACATTGTAGCAACAATGCAAGACCTCCTAGGAGTGGAAAGTGGATTTATTTTAAATCTAAACGGATTTCAGCTATTCACTTATGCCTTCTTCCCACATCTCAGTTGTGGATGTCATTTTGTAACCTGACCACACTTACTTTCACAATCCTGTCCCACTTCAGCAAGTCATTGGGATTTACTTGCTGCCCTTTGCCTCATCTTGTGTGCTTCGAAGCTGTAGGTAGGGATGTGCTGGGATCTTGATGACCTGTTAATCGAGGTGCTGTGGATACACACCATTCTTGTAACTATTCTCCAGCTGGTTTTTCTTTCTGATGTTTCTACCCAGATGTTATTAATTTCCCCCCCACCCCCACACAATAAAATTAACATTTCTAGCAGTTTTCTACAGCTAAGAATATGCAGAATATTCAGGATGTACATGCTTTGGTATACATATTATCCTTGTTTTACTTATCTAGATAAGCTTACATTTAACAGGTAATAGACCAGGAGCATATTGAAACAATCTGCATGATTGTTATCTAACTTGGCACCTGAGAGGTTATACAGAATTAGCTCTAGTGATAGCTATAGTGTTACATGCAAGATCCTTTAAAATTTTTTTTCAACGAAAATGAAGTGTAAAAACTAAACAAAGAAAGAATTCCTAAACTTTCCTTAAATAAAAATTGTGCAATAGGATAGTTTCACTGGCTAGTGCTGAATTTCAAGATACTGAAATGCTGAGTTGTTCCTTCATTTGTGAAAGAAAATTATACAGA
The DNA here is from genome assembly GCF_026979565.1 of Vidua chalybeata. Taxonomy (NCBI): domain Eukaryota; kingdom Metazoa; phylum Chordata; class Aves; order Passeriformes; family Viduidae; genus Vidua; species Vidua chalybeata. The sequence continues at coordinate 29,541,512 of NC_071535.1, forward strand.
AGAACATAAGTTATGTAATTCTTTTACATTATTATTCTAAATGCATATTGCTCCACTTCTTGTAGAAGGCACACTATCTAGAGTAGGTATTAACATCTCTGTCTCAATTTTAACAGAAAATGAGTGATTAGTCTTTTTGTGGGTATATGCTGTAGTCTATTGATATGGAAAGCCAGACCTCATTCAAATAAATTTCTGTTCCCACAAATTTTTAGGAAGTATAAGATTATTGCCTTAAAATATTGTGAAGATGCCTCTGCAAGCTGACAGTTGGCAATTCAATTACATGAGTTGCAGGGACAGTCTGTGAGTTAACTGCAACACATTATCATTAATCTGCTCTTGTCTGCTTTTGTAAGGTGTTCCCTACTTTAAACACAAGCTGTATATGCAATGTGTTACAGCGATTCCCCTGGTGTTATTTTTATTGTGTTATAGGCTAAATAGACACATAACACAGTATATAACTTGCTAATGTGTCAATTAATGCCACCTCGGGGCTGCAGTAAATTGCAAAGGCTTTTAAAACTGTGAATATGCATTTAATGTTAGTCTTAGGTTTCTTCCTTTTTCTCTTGCCCTATTTTCTGCCTTTTTTTTTTTTTTCCCTAAATAGTCCATCTTAAAGCCCTCTGGTGCATAACAATGAATTGCCTTGAGGGAAGATAGTTGTTTAATGAATCTCAGAAATATGTATTCTACATTTGCAAGTATCATATTTTATTTGATTAAGCACTGTGTGTCAAAAACTCCATAAATTCTCTCTGTATGCTCAAAACAGAAAACAAATTGTAATGAAATTTTTGAGAAGAGTAAACATTATTCAGCCAGACTTATAAAAACATAGGGAAAAGAAAGAGAAATTTCATAAAGAATATGATGAAATTTTAAAGACAACACATTTAATTCTATGAGATGTAAGAATAATTCTATTTCAGTGTCTTTAAGAATCACTTTCATTAACTTTTTGGCTTTGTCTAGAAATATACTATGCTTTGTTTAGCAGTATATTTCAAAATAATTTTCTTATCTGGTACAATGTAATTGAAACTTATACACAAACCAGTGTATGTAGATGTTCATTTGTTGAGTGAAAAACCCACAAATTGCTGGCTCACAGCTCTTAATCTCTTCAATCCCTTAAGAATCCCTGCTTTGAAATTAGTTGCAGGCTCTATCAATTTTATCTGTTTAAATGGACAAACCTAATTACTACAGAAGAGCAATTGATTTTTAAATTACCACTGATTGCACAGTGGGTATCTCAGTGGGAAGACAGGTACATTCAGGCTCTCAAACAGAATCAATGTATTAATTAATCTACAGATTGACATACTCCATAGAAAGTTCCCCTTCTCTTCACCTCCTTCCTGTAGATCCATTTGTTTCAATTTAAAAGAACTTTCTGATGATATAGAAGTGAAAAATTAAAATGCAATATAAAATTGCATATGCTGTGTCTAATATGTGAGTTTTGAATTTCTGACTTTGCACATCCAGTGCCATTTGCTAGCTTAGGTGGCCACTGAGTGATAAAGTATTCCTTACATCACTGAAACATTAAATTGGCAATATAATTCCAAGGTATATGTATGCATGCAGAAGCTAAAAATGACCTTTCATTAAATGGAAATTAACTACTTTCATGGAATTAGTAAAATTAACATAAAAACAGATATGGAGAAAACAAAACATGTTCTCAGTACTGTGCCTACTGCTGGCTTTCCCAGTAGAAGGTAGAGCTGGAAATACTGGAATGAGTCCAGCAAAAAGGCACTAAGATGATTAAGTAGCATCTGCTCTGTGAGGAAAAGCTGAAAGAGCTGTGACTATTTAGCCTCAGAAAGAGAAGACTTAGCAGGGATCTTATCAATGTGTTTAAATATGTTTTGAAGTGGGAGGCAGGGAGGGAAGAAGCTGGAGCTGTACTCTTCTCAGTGGTCTCCACTGCAAGGGCAGGAGACAGACTGAAATCCAGGAAATTTCACCTAAATGAGAGGAAAAAATCCCCAACTTTTTTGCTTTGAAAATGATAAAACACTGGAAGAGGTTGTCCAGAGATGTTGTGAGGTCTCCATCATTGGAGATTTTAGGGACAAAATTAAATGTAGTTGGAGCTGATGGAGATTTGAAAGACAAAAAGATATAACATTTAAACTGGTTTATAGGTCTGTAGGACCACAGCTTTAGTTAAGGAGAAATAAATGAACTAGGAACACAATAGTCAAAATAACTGCTGGACAGATTAATTTCTATGTCATTCCCTGGGAGAAAAGTGTCAATAAGAATATTTGGAACCAGATGTGGTAAACAATAGTGAATGATTACTGAATCAAATAGAGCTGATTCTATTTTAGAACTGATTTACATTTGATTTTTGAAGAGGTATGTGCACTAAAGAATAGCTAGTCATAAAAATAACCTTTTAAGCGATGACCTACAGATAACATTTTGATTAGCTGGTGGTTTAATAGAAGTTAGTCTTCAGGTTTACAGATTTCAAAAGATAGGGTGAATTTTAGGAAATTAGAATTAATTAAACCAAATAGTGGTTAGCAAGGAAAACTAAACATCAGTGATGTGAAGTATAGTGGTGAAATAAGATTTACTCAAAATCAAACATTATAAATCTTTAAAAAATAGATAACAAAAGGTTCTTCATCCACATAAATTTAAAAGAACATTAAGTGACATCGCTGTTCACTGAAGATAAAGGAGCAATGGAGGATAAACCATGCATGGTTCAAAATGCATTGAATATTCAAAATGTAATGCATATTTTGCCTCAGTTTTCAATATGGATCACTAGGTAGGTGAAAAGAGAGGGAAACTGAGAATCTTAAGTAGCAGCAAAACTTGTAAAGCTTGAAGTGAGACAATTAGGAAAGCTGTATGTTTATTTTTCCAGAAATATAACAGCAGTAGAACATGAAACACTTGACCACTTGTGGCACCAGGAAATTGGATTTGATGAGCTATGAAATCCTTTCTATTCTTAAACTCCAGTGCCCCTGTATTGACTTACGCAAAAACTCCTGTCTATCAATACAATTAGTTTTATCTACACTGCTGAAAATCTTGACAAATCAAATTGTCAAATTATCAAATTACCTGATAACTCAATAAATATGTTGAAATTTGATGTGCTTAATGTCAACTAAAGTCATATTGCCGGAAGGATACAATTAAGTTGGAGAAAAATATACTTTTGGCTTCTAAGGCTGGATATTTTCTTACATAATATCTGGAGGATATTAATTTATACATCTGAAGGATTGGATATTAAGGTAAAAGATAGTTCCAGGACCTGTCTTCACCTAATGTACATTCTTGAGTTAGCCAGAAGAAGAAGACCCTTTCTTGCTAGTTGTACTGGATGTGCTGCCCAGAGCTAACCCTGAACGGTTTACACAGTATGGATAGATGATACATTTGTCTTCAAAACTCACTTTGATACTTCGTCTGCCCCGCAGTGTGATCACCACTGTATAGTTATTCTGAAAACCCTGATGCATTCTTTAGTTTCCAATTTCTGCTTTAACCCTAAGTCAGAAGCAAATAATGTTATGAACAACTTCCTGGGCTCTGTGGTCTGAGTTTGGTAACTTTCCATTAAAACTCTTGTTTCAGTAAGTCAAAAGCTGAAGGTGTGTATGTAGGGTCTGTTCACCTGTTTCACTATGTAGGGTCTGTCTTTGTACAGGAGAAGCATGCTACAATTTTACCATCCTATAATGAATGTTGAGTTTACATGGTACGTTTTTTTCTACACATTTTCTGCACATCTTTTGTATAGAAGCAACTTAAAAACTTCAAAAAGATGAGACTTCATAACCCATAGAAGGTCCACCAGTGAATACATAAAGTAAACAATCCCAGCACCTAAAAGTCACCTGGCAGAGATCAGTACAATATATAGAAAGATTAGAAACCAAAACACCAGTCCAAAGAGAAAGTTTTTTTTCTGTTACTGAATGCTGACAACTGGAGTGAAATGAAAATGGTTCCATGTATCCCATTACTTGCCTTAGCTCTTTTTGGGACCCCAGTGACCACAGAACCTCTTATGTTTTACCCAGGTTTATGAGTTAGAGAAAAAGATGCTCACTCAGTAGTCACAAACATCTTCATTTCAAGATGAATGATTGATTAACTAAGAATGCTGTAATTACCTGCTGATCAGCAATAGTCAGTGTTGGCCAATTCGTAATAGCTTTACTGCTCTTCACAGTTCTGCACCATCCTATGTTTTTGTCTGAATGGACCATAGGATTCCTCTCAGTTCCACTCAATATTTGCTGAGCCATGTCTTCATTCATATATTCAGAATCTTTATTTTAATGTCCCAGCACAACTTCAGATATTTTTTCAGGTGTCTATCTATATTAATCACCATAAGGAATAATAGATCTCTAGGCCATCTGCCAGTACCTAGGAGAAAGAAAAACAACAAAAGAAAAATGATAGAATGAAACAAGAGAAGTTATAGAAACGAAATAGTTTCACTCCTGGTCTGAAATGATGTAATTTTCTGACAGGGGTCCAACAGTGCATGACATCATAAATCCAGCAGTACATGAAGTAACAGCAGAACATTGTGATGGTATGAACATGGCATTCAGTACTGTTTTTAAAACACTGCAGTTCAGGGTAATCACAGAAATGCTAAGGAAAGATGTTTAGGTGCATATGTCCACACATACAGCATGATGAGAGCTGGTGTTACAAATCATTTAAACCTCAGAAAAAAACTGGCAAATTTTAAAGGTATATGTAACCCTGGAAGAGCATGAAACTAAAAAGTTAGGATACCGTTTTGATGCACTCAAGTAAAGTAAAGGACACATTTCTAAACTCTCTCACAGAATGAAATGTTCTCTCCAGCCTGGTTATCGTAGCTTCTCATTATATTCATTTCTAGTACTGAGAGGGGAAAGATGTACAAGAAAATCTATACTGCAACACAACTTGCTGGTTTGCTTCAGCATCAGTGAGCAGCATTTATAAAAAAAGGACAACACTGAAATCTGTGTAATGTATTTTATTCTTAAAACTCACAAAATATGTATAACAAACAGCATAAATTGATCCTGATTTATTTTGCTTGCATGCTGTCATCATCTATTTTCCTGTTGAACAGCCAGCTTGTGACAATACACTTAACAGATGAGATAAAATAGTTTTTAAATTTGATTATACTCTTTTCATGTGAAGTGTGAAGGTTGTGTTAGCACTTCCATTATGAGCTCCTGTTTTGGCAGGGTTTATGTCGCCACCATCAAAATGTGTTTCTGACTTAGTCTGGCTACCTAAGATTGCTGTCTAAGGAATAATTAGATTATGCATAATTAAAAATATATTTTTATGTGCACTTACATACATTGGAAAATAGTTAATAAGGATTTTTAGTATCATGATCAAAGGCTGACTAGTGCTCATTTCTTTACAACCACATATCTTTTTTTTTCCCTCTTCATCTCCTTCTATACTTAGCTGATAGGACTTTTCAGTTTCATTTTCTCCAAGAAGATTCCAGTTATGTACTAGAAAGAAAAAATAAACAAAAAGAAACTTCATATACTTCTAAATATTCCCAGATACGTAATCATAAATTCCTTCAAAAATGAAAATTAGTTTTCATGCTGAGGATTATGAAACTATAGTGATAACATTAGGAAATATTTTTGTATAAATTTAATTACATTTTTGAATGTATTATAAAGTCACCAAAATTTGTGCAAAGCTTACATTAGTGGAACTGGTCAAGAACTGCCTGATGAAACCACCTTTTTATTAGAAAATACTAATTTACTAAAACATTTTTTTACCCCAGTTTTAATACAACCTTTTTTTGGTGAAGTTATCTCATGTCAAGCATGTGTTTCTCCTGATTGAAACTGGAAAGTGAGACTGCCCCTCTTCCTGAACAAACAAATAGCTGAGACATTCATAGGGGATGTGGAAAATCCCACTTCACTGCTGTGCTCTGCAACTGGCAAAACTGGAATTTAAACCCATGTGTCTGTATGTGATGTGTGCCTGAGGCATGAAGCTGCTGATTGTTGCTTTTTTGCTAGTTAAAAGAAAACAGCTCAGAGTTAACCTACTTTGCTGTTGAAGCTGAGATATCCTGAGATCTCCCCAGCCCTATGCATGTAGCAGCTGTTGTCAGTGTAAATTAAAGCACTGTATGTAGTCCCATAAAATATTGTGCCATGTTTACCCAGGTACAAGTGATCCCACATTACATGAAGTAGCAGAAAGGCTGCCTCTGGAAGGGGTTGGACCTGCTTCCATTGTGCACTGCATACAGTCAGATCTAAAAACCAGAGGGGTGATTTAATGTCATTGAGTGGATATATTAATATTTTTAAAAAACCCTAAAATTTAAATGCCAGTGCATGTGAATGGTTCAAAGTACACATCCACAATCTTGCAATGTCTGAATATATGCTCAACATACACTCTGCAATCAAAAATCAGTTTGACAGGAAATTTCTTGACAATTCTGGCTTGAAACTCAAAGATATATTAAACCTCCTCCTTATCTCAAAACAGAAAGCACACAAGCCAAGATTTGTCAGTGGGCCATGCCTTGTGCTTTGCCCAAACTGTGGTTGTGTTTAAGGCTATGAAGTAGATGATGAATGTGCTTTTTGACTTAGTGATGAATTTGCTGCCTTATGGTTAATGATGAAGATTCAGGGATAAAGTATCTGGAATTTCTGTTTGTAAATTGAACCCTTATCTGTAGACAATAATCAGAGTGAGGATCAAGATTTCAGGATGCTGTGGTTTCTAGGGCAGCTTCTTACAGGGAAACAACAAGATGAGGAAGATCACAGCAGAAGACCTAATTAGTCCTTATTATCTTCTCTTTATTTTTTTCCCTTTCCCCTTGATTCTTGAGAAGGATTTCTTTTCAAGGGGAGCCATCCAAAACCATTTTTTTTTCTATTTTTGGAGGTCATATTTGCTACTTTCTCAGTAGGATAAGTCAGCCAGTCTACCTTCTCATGGAAAAATAAAAATAAAAATGAAAAAATTTCATTTTGAAAGTTTAAAATTTTAGTTATGAGAAAGATCAAACTCTATTTCCATTGTATTTTTGAACTTTAGGCAGATGATTTAGTAATGAAGAGGTTAAACCTCCCATTACCTAAAATATGTTCTTAGGAATAGATTTCAGTTGGGGTAAAGCAGCACAAACATATCAAGTATACAACTGTATACAATTCCCTTTCAACATAAGGTTAGGAAAGGACATTGATGAAAACAGTGACCTAAGAATTTTGAAAACCTCTGGCATAAATACTTCAGTTAAAAACAGAGCTATAGTGAGAAGTATGGGGAACTTAGGAAACCACTTGGGGTTAATATTCCAATAAAGTACATGAAAGATTAGTCTGAAATTAAAGGCACTTTTCATATCTCTAGTATAACTGAAGCAACGAAAACAGTTGGTGAACATGTCACTCACTTTTTAGACATGTCTCAGCTGTCCATGTACTTACTACATCACCCTGTTAAATTTTTAGAGTTTTTAATATGAATATCAAACCTTCTTTTCATAAATGTAACCCATAAATGCCAGAAATCCCTTAGGAGTTTTCTCAGACTTTATTTAATGCCCCACAAGAAAGGATGTAAAAGAGACCTTTCTTTTGTAAAGTGATCCTATAATTCTGTTCAATATCCATCATTTTCAAGGCCAAGTAATCATATTTAATGGATCCTAAATTACTTTCTGTCAGGCAAGGATTCCCTCGATAATATTAACCAGTACAGAGGGCTGACACTTGGAGGACTGAAACTAAGAGGTTTTTTTATTGCAAGCAGCTTACAAGGGCTTAGACAGGGGTGATGATCACTAGCCCTGCAGTAGGCAAGGGTCAGTGTTTCCATTTTGACCTGGGCTTTCAATGGGTTTTAACTTGGCTATAAATACTCAAATTGGTTTCTGCCAAAAAAGCAATGCCTAAGGTGACCTGCAAAGGATTTTTATGCATTGCTGTGTTTGTCTTCTATTTTTTTTCTCTCAGTTTTTGAGTGTGTATGTTATGATCTCTTTGACATTTGAAGATACTGTATGAAGGATTTTTATCCATTGCTGTGTTTGTCTTCTATTTTTTTCTCTCATTTTTTGAGTGTGTGTGTTATGATTTCTTATGGCATTTGAAGATATTGTGTGAGAGCAGCAAGAGCAGGATGCTCTGTAAAGAAAAGGGAGCCAAGAGCCACGGTCACCAAAGGCAGGCGCAGGGCTGTGATTGCACTAACAAAGGTCCAGTCCCATAAAACCCAAAGCAGAGGATAGCAAGTCTGGTGATAGCAATGAGGGTCAGCCAACAGTCATGGGGCTGCCAAACAAATCTGTGGTGGAGAGACAAGTGCTTGTCCAAGCTGTGAAAGCAAGTCAGTGAGTCAAATCACTGGGGTAGATGGCCAGGCATGGCCAAGGACCCTTGGCAGGGATCAAGCAAAAGAACAGGGAATTGAAAGCAGCTTCTGAGCAAGGAGGGTTCAAGCAGCCCCCTTCTCACAGTTTTTTTCTAAGGCAACTCTTTTCTCAACAATCTAAACCACGATTATGCAGCTGCACTGTGTCTGTGGCACCTTGAGAACAGAGAAATCCCTTGGTGTGATGCTGCACTTAAAATACTGGTAAATGCAAGTCTGCAAGTTTTTTCCTACCTCAAATTTTGTTCATTTTTTCATATACTTTGCTTTTTCTGCTGAAACATTTAAGAGACCAGATAAGCAGCATCATGTCTAGTCTTTAATCTTGAGTAGAAGTTTTTGTAGAGAGGGACTTGTTGTGTTGTTAAAAGGTGGCTGGGAATGCATCTACTCTATGAAGTGCCTTCACTAATTCAGAAGTTATAGAATTGATATTTCAAAAATGTCACTCTTTTCCCAAGTATTCTATAGCAATTTAAGTTCAGAAAATATTTAATAAAAGCTACTTAAATTCATTAGTCAAACATTATCAAAACACTTTACATGTCAATTTTTTTCTGTAGAGAATGTTACTGAAGATTTCAGGATATGAAAGATTGGGTTTATATGATCTGGAGTTTGATAACAAGCACATGATTCTCAGTGCTGTCAAATGGAAAAGAATGTATTTTTTACCTCTATTGTACAATAAGATCCAGCACTAATGAGGAGGTAATCTTCTCTACGTTATTGAAATTAAGGACCAATAATGCACTAAAAACTTGGCATTGCCAATCTAGTTTTTAATAAGATACATGCTAAGGATCTGAGTGACATTTCTCAGTCTGTTTGCTAAAAATTCCTTTTTCATTACAAATTAGTCATTTAAAGGATGGTCTTGCTCCCATATGTAATTGCTTACAAGGGTGAGGTCTCCTCAAGGTTTCCCTAGTGGGAAATATCATTCATGTCCCACATAAAAATGGTTTCATTGTGTACTACAGAGAAAAATATTACTTTCAGGCTTCCTCTGTGCTTCAGTTTGTTTCTAGAAAATGGAGAGATCAAATATTTTCTTGATCAAAAAAATGCCTTAAAATAAAATGTGTTATTACTTGTGCAGTGCTGAAACACCATGGTACTTGGTATCACATCATGCCTAGGAACAAACATTCCTGCTATCTGGAGAAAATACAATAGCTTCTGTCAATTCTCCCGAAGTCACATTCCACAGACATAGCTACAGGTGGTGGTACCAGGTCTCAAGCCAAGGAATTTCCAATACTTCTGCATTCAAAGCTTTTTCTGTATCATCTCCATAACAAACAAAATAGATAGTAAAGATCCTTTCCATCTGACAAATAGTAGTCACATTTTATTGTAAGTTTCACATTCCATTTTTCTTTTATAATTTCTGCTAATTTGTACTCTTTCGTACTCAATTGAACTTCCACCCTTGTCTCTGATAAGTGCTTTACACAGATCCTACAGAATTTATCTAACTCTACAGATATTGCTAGGAATCTAAACACAAGATGATCGTGGACTTTGAATGGAAAAAGCTTTTTCCATCATCCCAAAGTACTGTATTTAGGTGAAGAAAATATTGTTCCTCAAAAGTAACATTATTTCACAGAAATATTTTTTTTCTCTTTTTGGAACTGACAGATTTGCCAATATTCATCTACAGTGGAGAGTTTGAATCAGTGATATAAGCATTATGCAGAAGTCTATGAATGCAGGCCTAACAAAGAAAATAACATTTTAACAATGTCGTATGAAGCACAATGAAGGGAATTTATCAGGCTATTTTTTTTCAAATATTCAGGTAGAAACAAATACTTCTGTTTACTGGATTACAGGAAAGACTGAAAGGAATTAAGTCTTTAAAAAGATTTTTATTAGGAGATAGGAGTAGGAAACATAGTAAGATCAGTTGTGAAAGCAGTTGAAAGAGGCATTATGAATTGGATGGTCATAGGAGAGTAAAAATGTGGGAGAAAATGAAGCTGAGTGATATCAACATATCCAACAAGCAACCTAGGTTTCCTTAGAGTCAGGACAAACAAGGCAATAGGAAATCACTGACACAAATGAAGCATCTCAAAAATGATCCATGAAGTAAAACAAATGAAGCATCTCAAAAATGATCCATGAAGTAAATATTATTAATATGCATTCATTCTTTGAACATTTACATGAGGTCTTCTGGAGGTGATGACTTAGTGAACAGGCTTTGGGTGGGAAGACATTAAAATCCATTTTATCTCTGATTTACAGCGGCCAGGGACTAATACTGTGTTCTGAGTGCAAAAAGCAGAAAATGCATATCTGACTTTGATACCTTAGGCCAATACCCTAACTAGCAGGAAATGAGGTTCTTTATGGCAATTTCAGCACCATTATGGTTTTCAAAAGTCTTTTACTCATTCAAAATGTAAAGAACAACAAATGTAAAAACTGCTAAAGCAATAGGAATTATTGTTATCTTTTTTAGCTGCACCTTCTTTAGCCCTGCTTTTGCCACTTCAGACATTTTAAAGTGCAATCCATTTCATACACATTTTCCAAGAGAAAATCAATATGAAACTCTAATCTGAGCTATAAGTAGTTGCTACACTGAGAAAAAAGTTTGATACACTGTACTGCTCAACCAAATAAATAATTTAGATAACTGAGTCAATGGTGCTGAAAAGTAAGTCTTCATTAATGGACATCACTGAGAGAGCAAAGAAAGCAAAATGAATCATCAATCTATTGCCTTTAATAATATGATTAAAGAAAGAAGGTACTGAATTATTAAGAACAGTGGGGATGGAAAAGAAAAAGAGCAAAACCCATAAAGGTACCAGTTTGTAGAATGATGATGAACTGGATATTCTTGCTATTCTGAAGGGGTTTGTTTTTCTTTTAATTTTATAACTCTGAGAGCTGACAATTACATAGGCCTTGATTCTCTACCTAGCAAAACCACAAGTGTCTCCTTCCCCTCAATTTCATACAAATCAATGATTTATGTAATTTACATATGAAAGTGGATTAGCAACTTCAGAATCTTCAGAGTCCCCTGAAGTAGTATGACAATCAAGTCTTATTCCTTTAGAGGTTAATAGCAAAACTCACAGAGACCCTAATGAGGACAGAAACAACCTCCAGGATTTTGAAGCTGGGAGAGGAGAGTAACTTACATAGTTTTTCTTTTAGCAGAGAAATAAAGATGAATTCACAAAATTTAATTCCACAAGAAAGGAATATTTTAGAATGATAATAATATGCTTTGAATCCACCTTCCAGATAATTCCACAAAGCCAATTCCCTTAGATTCACTCAGGCATTGCTTCAAGAAAAGGCTAGCTTTACTGCCCCTTTTTATTTGACTTTTCTGCTGAATATTGTTCTTCATATACAAGCTTATGTGTACCCTTAAATGGGATGTACAGTTCAAAGATTTCTTGTATGCTGGACTGGTTTTGCTCTCAAATGATCCGAGTCTGCTCTCTGGATATAGAATCCCTAAGTAATTATACATTTGGATTTAGTTTCAGATTTGCAACTCTTCAAAAGAATATTGTAAAAAGCTGAGGTAAGTCCTTGTCCGTGACATCTGTGCATAAAGATTTGCTCAGATTCACTTGGTTATCTAAGGATGTACTTTTTACATGCCATTAAAGCATGATGAAAGGGTATGCTGGGGATTCTATATTTTAATTTGATTTGATCAGTTGTTAACTTTTATTCCTTCTGAATTGGACATTCTAACAGCAAGGGTAACCTCATTTGGTGTACTACAGAGACCTCTTAATAATGATAACATAACCTGTTATCATTATTACTAAATTCCATTACATAAAAGACACAGATTTTATTTTATTTTATTTATTTTATTCCATTTAATTCTATTTTATTTTTATTTTATTTCTATTCTCATAAATTTACCTTGTGAAATTTACATTTACATGCTAGCCTTTGCTGTCTAACCATGTAGATATATTGCTATAACCTCTGCTGTCTTCCAATTGCCCCATGTTTTGTTTCTTTCATCTGTTTCATTGAGCTACATTGTGTTTAAATTGCATTGTTAGCTATCCTAGGAAGAACAGAGAGAACTCTCTATGTTTATAGTACTACAAAAATAATTAATAACTTCACTCTGATCCCACTCATAAAACCTCCTGCATATCCCTGCCCTATATTGAAAGCATGTGTTATAAATGGTCTGAAGAAACTACAGATGCCGAGGGCAAAAGGAAGTAAAGAATATGGTCACCAGCAGTTATGTTCAGTGTATGACCAGCAGAGCAACTCTTACCACCTCATATGTTCGTACCTGGGAAAGGAATTGTTTGATCCTTTAAGCAGGTTGCCAGGACAACCTTTCCATGTTTTGATCCTTATTTAAAAGAGTGATGAATGAGAAGGACATACATCAATAACTGAATTGCCTTCACAAATTTCACCTAACCAGCAGGCTATGAACAAGGCACTCCAGCTCTACATCACTGATGAAGCTCATATAGAGATATTGGAATATGTTGCTTAATGCACTGCAGACCAAAGTTTGTGTACTGTACGAATGACTGTGGTATTGAAATCTCTGCATGGCATAGTAATCTCAGTGTAAATCATCGTGTATTCCAGAAGGAGCAGCAAGGGTGCTGGATGGATATCTATTGCTTATTATCTCTTCCCATGCAAGAAACAATGGCTGCCAGCTGAAGCTGACGACAGAGCAGCAAGAACAAACAATAGGGCATAGTTTGCTTGTGTTCAGAAGTGGCTTATGCAGAAAGGACAGAAAATGAAAACTACTATTTCAGTAGTTAAAAATTTAGAAATCCTGTCAAGTGTTAATATCCAACTGAAGCATTTCATACCATCTAAATATGCATTCTCCAATAGATTATTTTTTTCCTAAAGTGTGATAAGAACAAAAAACTCCAAGGTATAACTGAGTGGCTAATGTCCATGGATCCCCACAGAAGATCAAGGGATCTTTTGTTGTCTGTTTGCCAGAGATGGTAGGAAACCACTAAATAAATTCTCCCTCATTGTGGCATTTCTGGCTTGTTTCCATATTAGCAAGTTTTCTTCATTATCTGACTCAGAGAAAAAGCTATCCCCAGTGTTCATGTTGGAGCTGAGAGCTTTGCTTGACACATTGCATGATAAATTTTAGAGTGTCCAGACCTTGGATTCCTTTATATTAAATTCACTTTTAATATAGTTCACTGGACTTGGTTGCAACCCCTAAAATGTCTTTGGGGATCCATTTCTAATTTTCCTATCTTGCATTTTTCCTGTATCTCCTGAAATGCAATATTTTATCTGGTTGCACCACTGCAGCTGGTTGGTTACCATGAATCCCAGTGTGTTACTGACTGTATGAAATCAGCATGTTGGCCAGTAAGGCCTAGGTTTCAAAGCACAGAACAAATTCATATTGTTGTACTTGTGATTTTCACTTTGTGAAAGTTCAGGAAAATAATAATAAGTAATTATCTCTGTTTACTTAAAAAACACAGAAAGTAGTTGTTGTAGTAGTTGTCAGCCTAATGTAGTTGCCAGCCTAATACATTTTAGCACCTGTTAAACAGAACAGTATCTTGACAGTGGTATGATTAGACTTACCAGCAAACCTGAAAGCAGACTAATTAAGAATGACATAAATCCCCCAATAACATACCCTACTCAGAAACGTCCAAAGCAGTTAAATCTACAAGTGACAAGTGTTGGTTTCACCCAACTCAAGTGAGGAAGAATGAAAATAGGATAAACAGAGAGCTTTAATAAACAGGATCATCAGGTTATCAACTATTTCCGATATGTCATCTCTGCCTTTCTACTACGAAGAACTTTTGGCAAAGACATTTTACAAGCAATGTGAAGTTGGACATAATATAATATTCTAACTAAGGGTATTGCAATAAAAGATGATTTAACTTTTGTGCTTTAGGAACATTTTACTGTGTCTAATAAAAACATGACAGTGGTAACATTACAGAAATTTTCTGTTTTTTCTTTGGCAGATCCCTCAGTTACATAATAATAATAATAATAATAATAATAATAATAATAATAATAATAATAAAAATAATTTTCTAGAAGTGTGGCTTTTAACTTAACGACATTAAGACTTTAGTTTGTGTGTGTAACAATCACCGAATCAGTATTTTAGGAGAAATAAAGCCTTTCTAGGGATTCTGAAAATAGACCATGACTTGAACTTGCCCTAATATTTCACTCTGAACTCCAGAGAATGACACTGGACAGTAGTTATTCAGGTAATAGAGGCTGATGCTGACTAGCATCCCAAATTGAAGGTATTAAAGGACCAAAAGTTGTCAGTTTTTTCAGGATATTGTAAAAAAAAATCATCTTGGCTTCTGTAGTCAGGTGATTTTTTCTGTCATCAGGTGATATTTTAGAAAGTGTAGGAAACTGCCCTAAGGGCCGCTGTATGTCTGGTGATAAGAGCCTTGCAGGGCTGAATCTTTGACCTCCTTTTGAAAACTTTATTTAGCCTGTGGGCTCAAAGACCAAAAGTTATTTGAATCTATGGATAAACAGCAGACCCAGTTTTTGGAATTTATATCTCTTAGGGGTAATCTCATTTATCCACACCAGGCACTACATTATATGAAAGGTAATTCAGAAGGGAATATGTTACATTTTCTGTAACATCTGCAACCTCAGATCCAGCTCATCCAAAACCAAAACTATCTGGTTGTCAACTTTATCATTTCATCCAAAGGACAGCTGACAGCTTTTAGATAATCTGCTTTCTAAGTCCTTCTATGGAGAGCACTTCCCTTGAAGCCTGATGCATGGTTTTTTAGTAATTGCAGGTGAATCAAAACTTGGACACAGAGCAGTCTTCATCAGTTCTTCTCACCAAGTATTTAATGAAGTTTGAACAGTTCGGGTTTTCCACAGGTGATGCTCTATGATAGTATTTCTTCTATAATGGTTGATCTGAAAAAAAAACCAAAACACCAACCACTTTTGCATAACCTTACTGGGATTGCTTAATCTAGTGGGCTTTCTCTAGTAATTTTTTTTACTTTCAGTCTGTCCATAGTGAGAAAAATTAGGTTCTCTGTCATATGGATTCAGCTTTCTACATTTTAATCAGATGTCCATCAAATGCAGACAAGGCATAACAAATATTCATGACAGTAAGGCAAAAATCTCAGACTTTGAATTACTTTAGCAATTCCAAATGCTCTCTGGAAAACAGGGATGCAACTGGAATCTCAACTGAGGTCTGATTAATCACACCTGTATTACAGACTGTTCTAGAAAATAGCTTGAAAGGATGCAAGTGTGAATGTATGCCTCTGTGTGTATTGAGGATCTTGCAAAAATTTTCTATTTCCTTTAAGAAAAAGCTGCTGTATACCAAGCTGCATGCAAACCTAGGCAAAAAAAAAAAAAAAAGGTGGAAAACAGATATTAGACTGTTATTAAACAAAGTCCTTTTAGGCTGTTAGTCTTGCGATGCAGAATGTAATTTCTAGACTATATTTTCCTAAATCAAGATTTCAAGATCAGTAGTACTTTCTGATGCGAATACGGTTTTACAAAGGAAGACAAAGACTATCCACTGTGAGAATAGCGCCTGTGCCACCTGTGGCCCTTCCTTGTCTTTCCCACCGCAGACTAGATATTAATGCTGTGCTTTAAATATAGGAGACATCACATCAGGCCCTCCCCAGGAGAATGTTAAACAAAAAGAGAAAAAGTTAACCTAACATTTATCAGCACACACACTGGCAGAAACAGTCTCAGAGAGATTGAATAAATCACAAAGCTGTTTCCGTCTCCTCATTAACATTTTTTTTTTAGTAAGACAACCTATATGGACAGATGACTATCTTAAGTGATCAGTAGTAAAAAATTTATAAATGCCACGTTAATAACAGGAATTACATGTTCCAGTAAAACTCCACAATATGATCAATTTGGCACTCATTATTTATGAATATTTTATAATATTTATATTTAGTCACTGTGTAAGACAATAGTAGTTAAGCTGTGTCTGTTCCAGAGAAAGCTGAAAGAGTTTGGAGCTATTCCACCCTCCAATATTATAGCAATTTTCATCTTTTGAATCTGTTCCAAATGGAATAAAATTGTCCAGTCATGCTGTGCAACAATATTTTCTCAAATGTGTATCAACTCTTTTGGAGACCTGCTAATTTACATTCTATGTATGAAAGTGCTTTTCCAGAGGAAGGAAGTTGGAAAGGGCTGAAAGGGAAGGAAAAGAATCTTGTTCAAATATTTCACAATTCACTCAAAATCTAGTTACGTGCTGAGTCCCTACAGTTTGGTAGATCTTACTCCACCTTTGATCAAGTCACACATGGTCATTCCAAGCTGTCAGGCAGCCTTCATTTCCTCTAAGAACCCACACAGACCATGTCTGATGGGGCTGATGCAATATAGAAATCACAGCTTTTGGGTTGTGGGGGGCTGCTTAGGCAGTCACAGTTATGTCTCTATTGATGCTTCTGGGAATAAAGGCTATACCATTTCTAACAAAATACTGTTATGAAGAAAAACAACACATAACCAACCAAAAGTATTTTCTGAACATCCTTTAAATCTTTCTGGCAAAGCAGTCCAAACCCTTTTAATAATGTGTTGTTCAAAACTCAAATGAAGTAAAAAATCATGGCAATCCACAATGGTGTCCTTAAAAAGTGTGAAGCTTTCAGGAAGTGGTAGCTATTTTGTGGTGTCTTCTGAGTCTATTTTTCAACCCTATGTAGAGTTCAAAGCAGCATGAAAACACTTTTACCTTCCTGAAATCAGGCAGGTGTAGATCAAACACTGTACATTTATCAGAGCTTTACAGGGGAATTGCCAGTAGGTCACAGATATGCAAAGCTAACCTTTAATTGTCTTCAAAAGTTTAAGGATCATTTAAATTGCAATTCTACAGGGAAAGGAGGATGGAAATGTGAAATAAAGAGTCTGTGGGCCTGATTCATGAAAAAGTTACAGACCATTTACATAGGAAAGGAATGCATGAAAATCCTTTACAGTGTGCCTATGTGATTTATTAAATTCCTTTTCCGTGTGTAATCGGTTAACTGCACTTGGAAGGTGTAGATTACAGAGATGAGAGCAAAAGGCTGATGAAATTGAGGTAGAGCATTGTACCTTGTTCAAGATTTGTGCCCAGCAGACAGACAAAAAGGTAACTGCGATGAGCACAGAAAACACTTTTGAGATTCAGCAGTCTTCCTTTAAAGTCATCCTTGACAGTGAGCTCAGCAGTACTCAGAGTTCTTCTGTCATGAAGGATAAGGAAATGCTGCTGTACTGGAACTTGAAAAATGATGCTATGTTAAGAGTTTGTTTGTTATGATGGTAGTGTTTTTATATTAATCTCATGATATTAAAAACCTAGGAGTAGCACAATTTTACTGTTGAACTCCATAGTCAAAGGAAGGTCCATAAAAGCTAAACACTCCGTATAACTGCAAATATTTTCTTCTCTTACTGTTCTTTTTTTGGCATCTTTGTTAGCCATGAAAGCACTTTTGTCAGATAGTATCACCAAAAGGTAGAAACTTTCCCTCTTTTTGTGCAAATCTATTACCAATGGCCTATGGAGGGCTAATAATCACTTGCTTATTTTGCTCTGTCTCATTATTCAAACTGGAACTATCTGTAGCTCCCCAACATGCTTGTTGACTGTGTCTTAAAGATCAGGGTTCAGGATCAGCGATTAGCATTGATCAGAAAGGGATAGTTACCATTCATTGATGCTTTAACTAGGAATTTCCTTACTCATATTACAGACAAAATGGTTTAATATCATATTAGATAAACCTTTTTTATCACAAGGCACATTTTGCAAAGACACGTTATTGAAGATAACTTCATCAGCCCCCACCAAAATGTATGTGAGACTAGAACTTCTTATAACTACCCATGAATTAAAACTCAAATGGCTAAGGAAATGCAGACAAGATGGCTAAAGAAAATGTAAGAGTGAAAGGAAAAATAAAGAAAGAATTAGAAATACAAAAAGTTATTTGATAAATAGATAATGAAGAAAAGGGAATCTGGAACATTTCTTAATTTGAAAAAAAAAAAAACCAAAAAAAAACAAAACAGGAAGCTTTTTTTAGGAAAGCAGGAAGTCACCAGAGAAGGAAAGAGAGAAAGAATGCAAAAATATGCCAGCATCTCTTATGCCATTGCTGAACTCTAAAACCAGCAAGGCAAGATATTCAGCCAATCCAGAGAACAGAAGCCTGCGTTGATTTATATTACCATGAGCTGTGCTGAAGCCCAGATGAACAGGACAAACTGAATGGACTCTGTGTGGCTATAAGGATATATAGGATGTGCATGACAATCAAATCAGGATGTGTCATGGCCTATGTTAGAAAAATTGATCAAGTATATATGAAAAGCATGAAAGAGTGAACTGAGGTGTGTGGTTTGAGCTGGCATAGAGTTAGAATGAATTTCTACACGTATCCAACAAATGGTTTGGTTGTTTTCATGATTTAGAAGATGAAAAAGGAGCTTTCTTTACTATTGTTTTGCTTAGCAACAGCAACAAAGACGAGTACTCAGCTGGGACTGTCATTTGCTTAGCTCATTAAAATATTAAGAGAGAACACATCTTAGCAGAGCTCTGAGCCTGCAGAGCTGCCAAAATCAGGTTCCCAATACACAGGGAAGGAGTGCTGAGAGTTTTTCTCTTTTACCCCTTACTGTCATCAGTCTTGAGGCAGAGTGCTTCCTGCTGTTAGTTTTCACTAGATACTTTTCTCATGTCTCAAGTAAAGAAGCCTGTTCCAAGGCTTCTTCCACAAATAATACAGATTAATGTCCATCCCAGAAGACCTGTTCTAACAGGTTTGTTTTCCTTGAGTCCTTCTGTAGCCAAAGCAATGCAAAGTTCCTCTGCCTGCCATGACAACCTGACTTATATGAGAGGGATAGTAGAACCAAAACTGAGAGATAACTGAAGGATCTGAAGATATTGCAGCTTGTTTGATTGTCAGAATATGTTCCATAAAGGAGGAATTTGAGTAATTTCAAGGCATTTTGACTGACTTTATGAAATTTTGTTAGAGTTGCTGTGGTGGGTTGACCCCGGCCGACAGCCAAGCACCCACACAGCCACCCACTCATTTTTCCCCTCTCCCCAGTGAGATGGCAGAGAAAACAGAAACAAAAAAAGTGAGAAAATTCATGGGTCAAAGCAAAAATAATTTAATAGGTGAGGAAAAAAGATGTGATATCAAGTGATGCAAAGGCAATCACTCACCACCTCCAACAAGAAGACTGATGCCAAATCAATGGCCACCTTCGAACAATCTCCCCTTCCTTGCCTTCTACCTCAGCTCTTATTGCTGAGCATGGCACCATATGGTACGGATCATCCCTTTGGCCACTTCAGGTCAGCTGTCCACTTTGTTCCCTCCCAGCTTCCTGACCATGTCCTGCTTACTTGCTGGGGGACAGAGTTGGGAAAAAGAAAAAGTCTTGATGCTGTGCAAGCAGGATTTAGCAATAGCTAAAACACTGGTGTGTTATCAACACTGTTTTAGCCACAAAGTCAAAAAGGCAGCTATAATTGACTATACTAACAGCAATAAAATAACTCTCAGTATCTCTGAGACCCTATGGTGAACCTATGTACTCATAAATTGTGAATACAATTGGTGCTGCTAGAAAACAGAGCAAAATGAAAGAGTGAAAATACTGATTTAAAAATGTGGCTCTTTTCATTTCACCTTGTAGTACAATCTCTTATACTCAACACTCATTACCTGACCCCACCTATAAGTTGAGGAAGAATAGTGGGTTTGACAAGGTAAAAAAAGTAGTTTCCTGCATTTTCATTTTTTTCTTTTGTTGCTCCTTTTTAATTTAGGTTATCTTGGCTGTTTCTCTTGTTCTTCTTCCCACAACTTCATTTTTTTTTTCTTCCTGGTACATTCTCTTCTTTAAGCTATCCATAACCATTAAACCAGTAGGTTTCACCACTGCTCTCCTCCAGCTTTAGAGCCAATGCATTCCTCTCTGCCCTCCTAAGAGGTGGAATTCTCCCTTGCTTTGGAGAGCCAGAATTTATCTAACCATCTTCTCAGCTCCTATCTGCAGAAAGATATGCTTTAAATATGCAGTATCATAAATAAAAAAAAAAATAAATGAGGTGTAGCCTCTTAGAAAATACTCCTGATGCCTTAGACTCCTTATTTTTTGTGCCGATGCAAACTATGCTGCTTACTGGCATTCACTTTGGTTCCACTTGATCAAAATGTATAAGCATACATCCAAACATCTCACTAATATCAGGAAAGCATATTTTGATAGCAATTTTAATGCACCTCAGGGAATGAATTCTTACAGGTAAATCAGTATTAAAAAAAGGTCAGCCCAATGTCAATGCAGTGTCTCTCCAGGAAAAGGAAGCTTTCATAAGAAAATAGGAGTAACACTGACAATTTGGGTTTTTTTTTTTTTTTTTTTTTTTTTTTTTTTTTTTTTTGTACTGAGGAGATTGTACCTGAAATAGAAAAGACTGAGAAAACAAGCAGAGAAAGAAAACTTATTTGGGGTTTTTTTGTTCCTTGTATAATTAGCCACTGATCTATTCCTGAAAGGGAGCCCATATGTTGAAATGCACTTAAAAAACATTAAAAAAAAAAAAAAAAGGAAATAGTCTTTCAATATCAACCATGGCTAGAAGTTTTTGGGTTTTCCTATGAACACAGTTCTTCTTGTGCTCAACAGTCATTGTCAGTTGTTAATCAACAGCCTGACAAGATCCTACTGATGTGACCTGCATTAAACTTTGTTGGAATCCTCTTCTTCCCAGCCGAGTTCATAATTTCACAGCTGTAGTGGAGTTCATGTCTTTTTCCTTAGAGCAAAGGATTAAAATAGCTCCTTAGTTTAGTTGCTGGAAGTTATTTTCTGTTGTCCTTCTCAAAGGCTTCTGGGAGAGCTGCTTGACACCAGCAACATGGAGAATCAGGAGGGTAGCTCCGTAAATAAACTATAAAAATTAGTCGGGAAAACCCATCTAAGGCAAATAATTTCTCTCATGAACTGGGAAGTGACAATATAAGGATGAGTAGAGGTTTTGATGTTCGAGGTAGACAACAGGATCAGTTATTTCTTTGGATTCTAGTTGTAACAGTTCACTGACATGTGGCCTGACTTAGAACCAAAAGAGATATGTCAACATGCGTCACTTTCATGAAATTTTAGCTCACATATCCTGTAACAGCATCACAGATTTACCCTGAGCCCTGGTGTTCCTTAGCACATCTGCAGAGGAATAAAAGAAAGGTATTTAGGGGAAGAAAAGCCTAAAGACTCTTCTTACAACTACAGTAAGCTGTGCCTCAGCTGCTTTTATCAGAGAGCAGTTCTGAGTTGACATGTGATGAGATGGAGGTGAAATATCTTCTGTTTTGCATCCTGTCCTGTACCACTGACTGCTGCTCCACCTCTCTAGGTGTAGAAGTTGGTAACCAATAACAGCAGTGATGCAAAGCACTCAAGACTGGATGGACAGATGAAAACTTACATCATGAACCAGAAACTTAACTAGGTCAGTGATTGATGCCAACAGCTAATACTGATTCAAAACCCTTCTGCAGGTTTTACATGCATTTTAAATGCATTTGGTTATGGTTGTCCTGCATTCCAGTGAACTGTACTGCACAATAAGAGTGTGCTGTTTCTTCTCTGGGTTGGTTCTGTGCCAGGTCCAACCTGGCTTGGATGTTTAGTATGGGGAGAGTATTCATGACTATCTATGACTTCTGAATTGCACTGAGCTGAGAGCAAGGCATCTGAGTCCTTCTGTTGCTCATGCTGGCTTGGCATGTACCTACACAATATCCTGGCAAATTGATACAGCTGATTTAAAGAATGTGATTTGTGTCTCACAATGTGTTTTATGAATAAACCAGACATATAATCTCGGTCTTTGGATTCTACTAGATGACAAGTCAGCTCTGAGTTAGATAGTGTTCTTTCATCTGCTTTCCACCTGTACAGTGCAGCAACCTTGCTCCTGCAGCTGTGACCAACACAATCAATGATCTGAGAGAGCTGTTCCTGCCAGAGCTGTTAGGACAACCATGTTGGAACAGTCACAAAGGAGTGGTACAGCAGAGTCATATTTATATTGACGTGGCCACTTAAGCTGGTTGTCTTGCTTTCAGCCCTTCTGACCTCCAGAGATGTACATTTGTCCATGCTGACAAACCACAGGAATGTCTGCCAACAGGATCCTGTTGTTGACTCTTTCTAGGCCCTGCCTTCCTACTGTTTGTTTGTGCGCTAGGCTTTCAAACTTCAGCTGGAAATTGAGTTGGGAGTTAACATAAACAATGACACAGGTAGGGTAAATGCCAGCCAGTCTCTGGTGTTTGTACTTTTTGGAGATGTACCTCTCCCATGGGAAGGGAGGTTGTGAAATAAATACCTGTGATGTGGTTCTGCAGTGCCCTGCCTGTCCATACTGCTTTGAATATTCTATTTTTCAGGCCCAGAGACTCAACCAAAGCATATTCTGGCATCTCAGTGACCACTAGGACAGTCTACTCCTCTTTGCATAGCTTCTAAGTGCTTCCTCCTGGGAAGAGCCCCCTTCCGAAGTGGAGTGGTTCTAAGAGCACAGGTCAGTGTCCAGGTCCAGCCCACGCTCTGTGTGCAGAATCATGATGTGCCAGTACAAGGCATCTCCAGCAGCCTGCTTCTTTCAAATGCTTGCAAGTGGCAAGTCAGAAAACATTAGGTTTTGGTGGAAAGAAAACAGCTGTTTATTTTATTTTATTTGAATGATGGTGTGGAATTTAATTCTGTGAAGACATGAAGTATGTTGGTAAATTGTGAGTGTGTGTAGGTGGGTGTGTTGGTGGGTGTAGGGAGCATATGGAAGAACTGCAGCATGAGAAAGCAGCTGACAGAAGGGTTTTGAAAAGTCTAAAGCAGAGCAGACTTCTCTTCTCTTCCTGCATTTTAACTCTCCCTTTGGCACCAGTTCATGCTGCAGCCTCATTCTCTCTCCGCCTGGTTGATACATTATACTTGTATCTCTCAGTATTTGCTGTGAATGTAATTCTTGTATTTATAGTTCTAGGTCCGAAAACATAAAACTGACTAAAATAAACCCTCAAGTTTGCAAAGCAGCAAATGGTGTGGTAAGAGGGGTGTGTCTGTATGTATGTGTTTGCTGTCCATAATACATGCATCAATCAGGAACCATGCCTACCACCATTAATTACTAATTGTAACTACTGTGCCCCGTTTCTGCACAACTGCAGAGTGAGAGCCAAGCTCTGGGCCTTGGGGCGCCGCAGGCTGGGCCGTGGGGCCGCTCCGGCCCCGGCTCCCATCCCGGCCCCGGCCCCGTCCCCGGCCCTGCGGGGGCCCCGGCCCCGGCCCGGGCCCTGTGGCGGCCCGCGGGCGGCCCCTGCTGTTGCGCGTCGCGAACGGGCGGGGGCAGCATTGCCCGCGAAATGGCGGCTGCTGCCGCGGCCCGGGCGGGAGGGACGAGGGAGGGGAAGCAGAGAAACCAGAGCCCCTTTGCTGAGCCCCTTTGCTGAGCCCCTTTGCTGAGCCCCTTTGCTGAGCCCCTTCGGAGTCTGCCGGGGGCTGCTCTGCGGCGTGCTCGGACGCGCCTTTACCGCCCTTCCATTTCGGGGGAGGGTGTGAGATTAAAAAATGCGGTCAGCACCAGCAGCTGGTGCCCGCTGCGGCGACAGGGATACATTGCGCGGGAGCGGTGACAAAGGCTCCCAAGTGGGATTTTTAACTTGTGAAGCGTGTGACCTGTAACGTGCTTAGGAAAAACCCGGGACCTTACATTGAAACACAGGTGCAGAGCACTGCTGGCTGGTGCTCTGAAAGTGGGCCGGGGAGTCAGAAGAGCAGGGCAGGGCAGAGCAGAGCAGAAGGACACAGCGCTTCCGTCGGGGGTACCTGCAGGGCCGGCCCCACTGCCTGACCGCCGCAGGGCTGACCACAAGTCAAAGCGTCCTCTTGAGGACAATGTCCAAATTCTTCTTACACACTGACACACTTAGGGCAGCAGCCACCTCTCTGCAGAGCCTGTTCCGGCGTTTCACCATTGAAGAAATCAGTTCTTTGGCAACCGTGCAAAGGTGCAGATTTTTAGGAGAGGCGCTGGGCTTCAGCATTCAGACTAAGTGGTGTGGCACTCTTGGTGCACCTCCTTTAAAGCCTCACATCACGTGGGTAAAAGACAGAAGGAATAGTGAGGATTTTTCGAACACCTTTTCCAGTAGATTGACTTTATAGTTTATTTATATAGTCTGCTTTGCTAAACTTTAGAAATCTTGGTTCAATGTACCAGATCATAAAATACTTCCTACCCAAGACACTTCTTGTAGAAGGTCCTTACATGACTTGGGAGCACAAATTCCACTCAGTCAAAATACCAATTGTGTTCTCAGTCCTTTGGTCATTTTGAAAGAAGTATGTGGGGCTTGGTAAAGGGAACAGATGGTATTTCACTACTGAGTCACATTGTTGAGATGCAGCTGACACCTGGGTAGAATGTAAGGCTTACTCTCACCTTGCCTTGGATCTATGAAACTTTACAGTTTGTATTTCTAAATATATCTCATGCCAATGGTACCAGGTGCAAGTTTCAGCATTTTTGTTCTCCGTGCTGTCTCACTTATGCTTATGATCTTCATCTTAACTTGGATTTCTAAGATCCTTAGTCATGAATGCAAAAGAAGAGCTCACATGGATCTTTCCTTTTGTTGAACATACACTGAACATTTTAAGTCAGTACCAGGGAGAGAGAGACTAAAATAAAATCAAAAAAGAGGAATAGGAACCCTAATGAGGGGGAAAGAGAGGAGAGAAGAGAAACACAGTGGTAACAGAGGACAAAGGCCAAAGGCACACAATGTCTGATATAAGAGAAAAAGCCATTTTCTTAATCCTCCTGCCCTGTTTGCAGTTCTTAACTCCCCAGCTTCTGTGGAGAAATAATATTCTAAAAATCTCAGTAGTATTAAACCCATGGCTTTCTAGTTTTGAGGATACAGGGAAAACCATGACAATGAAGGAGTAGCCCTAAAAGACAAAGTATGCCCATGCTACATACTGCTCTCTAGTGCAGAGATGGAAGAATCCAGGCAGAATCTCACCAGTCACTCTGCAGCTGAACAGCAGACAAGCCTGGGCTATGCTCTGGGCTCCTGCACCAGTCTGCACCTGACCAGCAGTAGCATCCCCACCCATCCTGAAGTCTGCTGTGTGGACCAGAAAGCAAGTGAGAAACCTCAGTGTTGTATTTTTAAGAAGTCTCTGTCACATCACACAGGACTCAAAATTCCCTCATGAACCATGGGCATAAAGAGCTTTGGGAATGTTCTCCTTTCCCATGATGCATGCCACTTACAGGATACCTCACTGCATACCTGTCACTGCCTACAAGAGAATCTTCAGAACAATCCAATCCATACCCATTACTGTTGCCCACATTTTACAGGACAGAAGAGATGATAAATGTATAACTTGTTACTGTTGCAAGGTTCAATGTCAGCATCAGAATGTTGAGCTCTTGTTCCTGAGGATTCTTCTCACACCTCTGAACTCTACACCAGAGAGAAAGTTTGTTTTTTTGTGTTTTTTTTTTTTTTTTTTTTTTTTTTAAATAATGTGTCTCTAAGTATCTTTCTAAGTATCTTTTAAATAGAATTAGGCATTCCAACTAAACATTTTAAAAGATGTAAATTGCAACAAGTTCTGCAACAGACAATTTTTCCATGGTTCAATGCTTTAAGATAATTCCAGGGAAAAAAGGAATCTGAACAGAAAATGGGACCTTTTCAATAGAAAAGTACTTTTTTTTTTTTTTTTTTGGGGGGGGGGGGGGAGGAAATACAACCATGACCAAAAGAAAAACCCAAACCAAACCAACCAACCAACCAACAAAAAAAACTCCACCCCATCAAAAAAACCTAAGCCCCACACCATTTAAAGTGTTTTACTTTCATTCAATAGAAAACAAAATACTCTGAGGAGTATTTTAAGGTGGAATTGAAGTCCTTTGGCCAGCTCTTTTTGTCTCTTGAAATCATGTAGCAAAGAATGTAGCCACTTCCGATATATGTACATATTAGAGTGGGCACTCAGTGTTTGAAATACAGTGTATGGAATTGCTCACAATACATTAAGAATGTTAGGCAATGTTCAATTTTAGGGTTGCACTTTATGCTGTAAGACACATGGTTCTGTTAGCAATCCTCCCACTAAGCACACATTACCTGAGTTTTCTAGTTGAGCATACACCTAAATGACATTTTACTTTTTTTTTTTTTTAAGAGGGCCATAAATTGTCATCAAAGATGGGGGGGGGTGTCTCAAATCAGCTCTTATTTAAACAGTCTACTTGTTCTCAAAATCCCATGTCATTCTTGTATCAATATCCTTTAAAGAAAATCAGAAATTCAAGGAATATAAACTTATGAACTCAATTAAAAAAGCATTACATGCAGTTTGCAAGTGAAGGTAGTGTGGGTTTTTTAAAACAAAAATTCTGTCTTGTGGGGGTTTTGTGTGATCTTTCTTAATTTTCTTAGTTTGTTTTCAAAGATGATTGATTTCCATCCATTTTTTCCGATAAGAAATACTGGTAGCTGCCTCCACTTTGCTGTACCCTCTCTTTTGCTTCCTTTACAGGGGGTTGATCCACTTGTTCATTAAAAAAAGGAAAACCCAACTTTGAGGAGTACCTGTCAAGTAGGAAAGTTGCATAGTGATGTGACTCTGCCTGTGTGTGAGAGAGAAATCAAATAAAATTCAGAACTGAAAAACTAATTCACTGTATGTAGCATAGAAGAAAAATCATGCTGAAGTCCTGAGCTAACTCACATAATGCTTTCAGGAATCAGAAAAATGACACTGTCAAAACACAACATTAGTTTTCAGAAGCCTCCAGGCAAAATTTTATTTATTTAAAGTTAGCTCCTATTTTAATAACAAAAAAGTGGCAGCATATTCTACATCAAAGAAAAAACTTTTCCTAATGTTTCCATTTCTCTTGTGAAGTACTGGAGTTGAAGTAGTGGAGCTGTCTTTCTCTAAATAATTACGTGAGTGGCAGGATCTCAACCTGAGAAAGCTTTTTGTCTGCACTGGGGACTATAGCATTAAGAGAATCACATTTGGCTTGCCTTGTCTGAGCTGCAATACAAGATACTCATACTTTCAGTATTTAAATAGTTAGTTTTATACAAGATCCATAACAATGAAGACGAGTCCTGAATCAACATCTCAGTACACTGTAGCACCTTGATCAAGGAGTACAGATGAGATGCACATTTATGAGCTACAGCTCTCCAGTCAAGACCTATTAACCACATTCCTGGTGGCAGCACCTGGGAGATATGTCCCTTACCATGGTGCACAGCTGGTGGCTTCTCTTGCATATTACCCTCATTTCAGGCATCCTCCCCTTCAGACCCAGACCAAAACACGCTATTAGAGGAGTCAAAGCATTTACCTTTTGAAGGGATGAGAGATGCATTTTAAAGTTCACTTCTGGATCTCTTTCCTGGCAACTCTATTTATTCCTCTTTGTTCTTCATTCATTAATCTTTTATAGTAAGAACTAGTAGTAGTGAGAAGGCAGTCCAGGGTCCTTTCCTTCAAAGACATCCCATAAATAAAGAATAAACCCCTTAGGTCCCTAGACTTGTTGTTTGCCTTTTTAGCTTGACTTCCCCACCAGTTCCTAGTAATACCATTCCTTTGGCAATAACTTCTTGTCTGTGTTTCCTTTCTATTATTTCATATCCTTTAACACCTCCTGCTTTGAACCTTAACAGATTCAGCTCTGGAGCTGTGGTAATTTGGTTCAGTTACAAAAGGCTCTACATTTGCATGTATCTGGGTCTTGCTGCAGAATGGTTGGGTATGTGTGGGAGGAGGACTGAACTTTGTTGCAAGAGGTAACTCTTACACCTGAGAAATGTATTTCTTCCTTCTGGGCCTCTGGTCTTTTATAAGCAACAAAATAAACTAATGTCAAGGCAGCTACATACAAACCCATGGGTATCAGTGAAGGGGAAGCAATTCTTGCACGAGCTTGCATCCCTAATGCAATGGCTTCAAGTTCTAGCTCCGACAAACTATGTCTTTCTTGTGAAGTGAGGATATGGCAATAATGTGATGTATGAAGGATGTTATGGTAAGACAGTACTGTCAGCAGCTGCCAGTAGCAGGAGTTGCAGAAAGACAATAGAGACAGAGCACAGAAGAGAGATTTTCCCCCTCTAACATGGCAAAATCTGAAGTAGAACAAATCTCATGAGTAACAGAAAGTAGTAACTCTGGCTGCCAGGTGATGTGCCTTTGAGGTTGAAAACTGCTTCTTCTGCCAAAGTAAATACCCCTATTCGGGGACTGTGGAGAGTGGAGGAGCTCTTCTCCCAGCAGCATAACCTGAGACCTGCCTGCACTCATGCTGGGCAGTGGAGGCCCCCACCACATGTGTGTCTGTCCCAGTGATGGACCAAGAAAATTTTATGTGATGGACCTGTAAAGCACTTCAGGATCACTAGGGATGAATTGTGCTGTAAAATGTATCATTAATGTTACTAGATGTATTATAGACTTCTGTGATCTGAGACTGCTGCAGGCAGTGTGCTGGGAGAAAAGCTTTCCAGATTGTGCTCATGCAAATTTCTGTCTGTGATCACATTCATTCTGGTTCCCACTACAACATTACTTTCACACTCATGTGCTGCTCACTCAGTCTAAACTTTTTGTTATTGCAGGTTGTATGACTACAACATAGCATCCCTTTGCTAACACCTTTACCAGGGTGAGAAAACATACAAATATGGAAATAAAGGCACAAGAAATCTAATGGATATGCTTAAACTTTCCCAGAATGGGGGTGGAGTTGGTCCTAACCTTTGCCTCCTGACTTGAACATGTGCCCTAACAGATTACTAGATCAGGGCAGCTGTCAACTTGTTCATGGCATTTAGTTCAGCTTGTCTTTTTGTTCTGAACCATTGTTTTATTCTGAACTGGGGATCTTATAATTCAGAGAGGAATTTCTGAAAGCTGGGAAAAGCAAATGTGAAATCTGATCTATTTCGAGTCTGTCCTGTTGTACTGTGGACATTTAGTCTCATCAACCCTGTCAAATCATGCAAACAGCATTTTGAAATAATTTAGGATTGATACAGTCACAAAGTAGCCATATAATAGGAGATGGAAGATGAACAGACATATCCAACAAATGTTTTTTAAACATTGCAAGTGAAATGGAGAGCCAAAGTAATGGCAAGTAGACCTATGGCCAGTGATATAAGCTGTGCCAAAAGCCTCAGAACAACCAGACTGTTTGGGAATGTAGGGGAAAAGCAGGCAGTGCTCTGAAAAAAGAAAAAGGCAGGAAATCACAGGCAAATCCTAGTCATGAATTAATCCAACAGAAGTCAAATCCAAGAAATTGTGAGCAGTGAATCATCAGTAAAAGGGCACTTGCATGTAACATATGAGTTCAATTCACAGGTACCCAGTCTGTTTTTTAAAATTAAAATTTAAAATAGGTCAAAAATATTCAGTGTTCAGATGAAAGTTGAAAAAAGAAGCTTTCAAGATCTCAAGTCTGTATTTTGAATGTTTGTCTAATACATCAACACAGGCTGGCTTGCCAGAAATATTAAAATACAAGTAAAAAGATCATAAATTAGTAAATTGTCAAGTATTCTTAATATGTATTCTCATTGCCAGACATTTATAATAGTAAAAGAGGTTACTTAAATAATAAGTGCCAGTTAGTACTCAGAGAGCTCAGAACAGTTGAACTTTAATACAGAGAACAAACTAGGTTTGCTTCAGGAAAGCCATCCTGAAAGAAATAACAAAGATTTAACTTGGACACATGAAAAGTTTCTGTATTTTAGATTTCAGTGTTCATTTATAGAACTGTTACACCATGCAGTAGAAATCTTTTATTAAACCAGTGCACTCATTTATTTGAAATAAAATTTTTGTTCAGTCACTGTATTTTGATAGACTAGGCTCTGCACATAGACAGGAGATAATGGATTGAACAGGATGTCCTTGAAGGGGAAGAGCTCTTTCAGATTACCTCTCTAATACTCAGGAGACATCCTGCTTCCAGTACTCATTGCACTTCTGAAGGCTAAGAGGAAAGATGCACCCATGCTATCTGGTGTAACAAATCAGCTCCTGAATTACCTAACTATAAAACTCACAGGGAAAAAATTAAATAATCTCTTTTTAAAATATCTCAATGTCATTTTAAAATCTATTTAGAAAGATCAGCTCTGGTGCCTTTATAGCAGCTTAGCCATGTGCATTGTAAAGGCTGACTAGTACTGTTGCCATCATTGGGTTTTGAAATGAGCACAGCACAAAGTTACTAAATCAGTTTTGGTCTTACAGAGCCATTTGGTCATACTTTCAAGCAATTAAAGAAATTGATATACAGAGACTTTTAAAAGGCGGCAGGAGACAAAATTTTATGGACACAGAGAGCTATAACAAGACAGATTACTTCTTGGAAAAAAAAAGAAGCAGGAAAGATTTGCAAGACATTCTAACACTTGTTAAGCAGAGAAATGAAAATTAAAACTTTGGGTTACATTTTTAAAGAATTTTTTCCACCCATTACATAAGGGGTGCTGGAATAACCCAACATTTTGTGTCATAATAGGCATACAAAACGTTTTCCTGCAGGCTTAGTAAAAATCAGAGAAACAGAAGAATTTGTGTGCATATAGTCCTCAAAACCAGTATCTTCACACATATGGGAATTTGTAGTCTCAAGATTACAACTTGCTGGGGTAATCACTCCGCTGAGCTTGCTGTGAAAAAAAACCCACAACAAAAAACCACAAAAAAACCAGCCCTGTATCTATAAATTTTGAGTATTGATGTCTTTCCCTCTTTTCACTAAACCATGTGTATGTCTCTGTGTGTGGATGTCTGTACCCATCTCCCCACCTCATGTCTTCAGCTACCACTTTGTTACAAAGTCAAAAAGAGCTCTACTGAAACATTTTATTCATAGTAGGACCCAGTAATTCTGATGAAAGTACAGCAGCTTAAGGCAGATAAAATGGTGCTATTTCTCTCTATTATAAAAGTCTTAGGCCTCTCTATGACACACTTTACTCACCTACTTTGCATATCAATGTTGCACAAATGGCCTTGTTCATACTTAAAATAGTGTAGACTGAGCTTATCGTTTCAGTCATTCACACCACTCAGAAACTGTTTGAAAGCTCTCTAGGAGAAAAAGTCAGCAAACTCTTTCTTTTTTTTATGTATTCACAGTTTAAACCTGTTGAAGTTCTATTTCTCTCTCTCAAAAAAAGGGAAAAAGTTTTGCTTTCAGTTGAGAGAAAAACAGAAGATCACACTGTTTTTCAGACCAATGCATTCTGTTACCATTTCTCAATGCAGCTCTAATGAGAAAAACAGGCTAGTTCGAGTCATGAAGGAAGAGTCATTGTAGGAAGACTTCAGGAAAAGCTGTTTTCTTTAGGAGCAGATATCCTGCCACCTTAAAATATCCAGCACATTAAAAAAAGCTACGATCAACGTGTTTCAGTATTTTTTTTAAACTCACAGTGAAAAAAAATGTCTGCAACAGGAGACACAGTGAAAATTATGCCATCTCTTTGGTTTCCATATGCATTAATGAATAAATAAGTTTCATCCTTATCTCTCTGAAAGTACATCTTCTCTTCTTCTCTTACAGTCCATTGTGTCTCTGGCCCATGGACACTCCACACTGAGAGAAATGAAATACTGGTAGTTTCAGGGAGAAGTGAGAAAATGATTTAGCCTTCTAAAAAAGTAGAATTAAAATAAACCAGGCACATCCAGGTATTAACGAGTCCTTTTCTGATCGTGGGAAAGGATCAAATGTGTTTAAGTCTAACCTAAAAATGATCCTGAATGCTAATCAACTAATGTATTTGTTAACAGATTCACCCCTTTTTCCTTAAGAAATTAAATCAACCATTTATTTATACACTGTTATATAAAAGATTCTTTGCCTTGCCCCTTTCAAAAACATTTAAAGATCTGTGAAAAAAAAGTATTTCTTACTAAAGAAGATGGCAGCTTTGCTATATTATTGGAAGCAATAATAAGGAACAATAACATTTAACAGTTTCTAATTTCAAGTATTGATCAGCATAGTATGCAGGGCATGTAGAAGTTCTAACAGAGGAGGATCCTCTTATCTTTAGTCTCTTGTTTTATATCAGTTGCTGCCAAGTGCATTTCTGATAGTGGGTAAGAAAATTAAACTGGAGTGCTAAGTCCACCTTGCTGTCACCTCAATGTGAATGTCCTGCCGTACAGTTGCCTTTTGTGGAGGTATCTCAGATATATGCTGAGGACAGAGAGGGATAACTTGGAGTGCTCATCTCCTAGCTCCAGTGCTCACACTGTGGAAGAGAAGCAGTGAGAATATATAGATGCAGAATATAGGCAAAGCAAAGATCTGATACTCATTCTTGAAGATTTAATTTTGTAGCCTTTGTCTGAAAGTAAGATTTTTCTGCAGTGCATTACTGCTTCAAGCAAAGTCCAAAAGGCTTTCTTTTCTGTACTGACCTTATCTAATGAGTAAAATATCAGCTGTAATGAAATTGACAGGTGCTTCACCTGTGTGTCTGAGCCTGTTTTAGTGAAAGCAGTGGTAAAACTCCTGCTGATTTTATGAAGAGAACTGAAGCCCGGGGTCTATGATAGGTGTGAATACTGGTAGCTGGTAGTTACCTGAATGTTGGTAGCTCTTTAATAACAGCTAACTACCAGATATAAAACACAAAAATAGCCCTGGATTAGAAAGCAAGGGGCAAATCCTACTGTCTGGCCATCATTTCCATTATTTGTTTCAGTAAAATGTGCATCCTAGATACCACTCTGAATAATTCTTCCTCAGAACTAGGAAATGGTTAAAATCTGGCCACAAATAAGTTTTTCATGAGTTGGCCTGAAGTGAGTAAATTCCACATAGAATTGAAAGGAATCTAGTTTTTAAAACAGTGTTGGAGGAAATATTCTAGTTTCACCTCCATCCAAATGACCTAAAGTTATAATTGGTGTATTGTGACCAGACCTAAATATATCAAAGAACCAATGTGATCACACCAACTGCATCTCTCAGAAGCCACTTGCTATAACCTGCATACATCTAAAAACAAGTCAGAAAAAAGTACATTGTTTTTAAAAGAAAGCTTTATTCTTCATACAAACCTGACTCTGTCACATATCACAAGACATCATTAACAAGGCAATTCAACTTTCCTTAAACAATATTGCTTCATGAAAGTATCCAATGGAGTTAGTATCAGCTCCTTTCTTTGTTCTCTCCTGGGTGGAATGTATGCGTGTTTTGATATCAACTCATCTCCTTTAAACTGCTAGCTTAGCCAGCATGTTATATGAATAATATCTTTGTCAGGTAAATCCACCACAGGTACTAAAATCAGAGCTGGGGTCTTCTCTTCCAAATATTTTTCAAGGTATTCTTGCAGTCCTAAAATAGAAACAAAACAACGAATGAATCCCCCTTGTCTTATTGTGCCCTATCTCTTAAGAATGATTTCTAAATACTTTTCTGAAAAATATTGTGGAGTAGCAATTAACAAAATGAAGTGAAATGCATCGCTTAAATTTTCATTTTATATAGAAGGAAAATCTCCCACCTCCTTTTTGACTAATTGAGATTAACTTTAGATGTTGCCTAAGGCCAGAATTCAGCAAAACAGTTAAATGCATATTTCTCAACCTTGAGTGAGT
The DNA here is from genome assembly GCF_026979565.1 of Vidua chalybeata. NCBI lineage: Eukaryota > Metazoa > Chordata > Aves > Passeriformes > Viduidae > Vidua > Vidua chalybeata. The sequence continues at coordinate 29,575,793 of NC_071535.1, forward strand.
GAGCGGTCTGTTGATTATAGATACTGAAGAGAACTGAAGTAGAGCAGTAGTAGAAATACCAAAAGGCCAGCTGAAATTCAGTTCTTTGTAATTTTTGATATTTGGACGATCAGCACATAGTTGTCTGTAAATGAAACTCTTCTCTCAGTCCCATTGCGGGGCATCAATCAAAAGAGAAGTTAAAGTGGCCATTTTTAAAAACATTATGAACTTAATTTCAATTTGTACTCAATGGATGCATGCCATCTTGAAGACATAATGGAGGAAGTCCAGGAATGGCAACATATATGACTGAATATCTGGAATTACAGTAAGATTCAAACTGCTAAAAATACAGAACCTGGCTACAAGAAGCTCTAAAGGCACTGGTATCTGTGGCAGAAGTTTGCGAATTTAAAAGTGCATTACAGAATTAATAATTGAGAAGATCTAATTACAGTACAGAAGAAAAGTAAAGAATGGAAAATTTAAACTTGGCATCAAGACATTCTTGGTTGTGCTCAGCCTCAGTGAACATGCTGGAAATCAAGCCACAGAGACCCCTAAAGAAAACTACCGAAAACCCGCTGAATGACCCACAAAAGACAGTTTCCTAATGATAAGGTATAGCCTGCAAAGGTTCTTGTTTCAATAACGTATTTCTGTCAGCAGCTTCTGGGATTATGGCAATTCTTTATAACACTAAGCAATCTTGGCTAGAAAGGGTGTAAAGAGGGCAGAACTTGCAGACTGTCAGAGCTTTTTTTTTGGCGTCACTGCCTGTGAAACTGCGAATAGGCAGTTCAGTCAAAGTGTTACCTCATCCAGGATAAAACAGGAATTTTGCAATTGTATTCACTGAAGCCAAAACTCCTCTCTTTTTATCTAGCAGCAGTAGCACAAATTAATGTAATAATGGCAATGCTGCCTACAAAATATTGCAAAGACAGTACCAGTCTTCTTTTTGTATTAGCATCATAGATTTTGGAGGTGAAGACAGACAAGGGAGAGCCAAAGATCAACAGCCACCTCAAAAGTCAAAGGACTTCTTCATCTGGTGTGCAAAAAGGAACTCATTCTCTGTATTACAGATATTCAGCATTGACCTGGTAATTAACTATCAACTAGCATTTTTCTTGAAAAATTTGACCTCAGAAAACTTTATGGCTGTGCTGACTCAGAAGGCTTTAGTGGAAGGGGTAAAGACAAGCCACCTTAAAATGACTGATTTCACCCAATTAAAATTACATTTATTTTTTAATCAATTAAAATTGTGAAAATACAATTTGAGATGCACAGGCTTAAAAGCTGTGAATCAGTGCTAAAAGCTACCAAAACAAGTTCTGTTTTAAAGGGAGAATTTTAAAATGGGACTCCATTCTTTGGTGGGCTTGAGGTGGCCAATATTTTGGCCAAAATAGCCATAAATATTTACATTTGAATGTACCCTAGTGGCCTTGCTTGCCAACCAGGAAGAGCCACCTTTCCTAAAGACTAGTGCCTTTTTTATTGCCAGTGCCTATATGTATAAATGAAATGTGGATAAAAATCTGGGACATATGCCTCTAAATATTTTACTGTATTTACAAATCAATTAGTTTGATATGAAAGCAATGCAGCTTAGATGTGCATATTTATGCACTTAAAAATTATGGATAAAAGTCTGCTCATGCCAACTTCACATAAAAAGCAGAGATTGGGTCTTCTAAAACAGTAAAATTGTACTCTAAGGTCTCACAGAAGACAACATACAATTAGTAGATCTGTGGCAACCTATGAAACTATAGCAAACTAAAAAAATTGACAGCTATATATTTTACCTGCTATAATAGGTTACTCTAAATCTTTCAATACTAATTGTATATTTTTAATATATTCTTAATGATGGGAAATTAATGAAGACACTATTTATATTTTTTTACTCATTCAAAATATGATTTTAGATAAATAAGAGCCATGAGTGTTTTCTAAATAAGTATCTCTTTGTTTGATTACAAAGATTTTCAAAAATGTCCTTCCTTTTATATCATATATGGGGAATGTTTGCTCAGTTGTATGCCGTACTTACAAAAGTTGATTTTAAAAGCAAAAACAAGTAAAGGACAAAGGGTTACAATGAGTGTGCTTACTGGAAGTTTATTAGTGGCTATAGATGACTGATGACAGTCTTACAGTTATTTAAACTGCCCTGATACAGGATAAGTACAAGCAAAACCAACTGATCATCAAGCAGCAAACAAGTGGTGTACATTGTGGATGTTTTCATTTCCTGAGAGTCCACACTAATTATGCTAGCCACGTTGCAGCACACTTGCAGTTTTATGCAGGCCACCCAGGGACTCCTGAGGTAACAGAAGTCAACAGGGAAACATGAAGGAAGTATCTCAAAGAAATTAAGGGGTGTTCCTCTAGGAAGCTGACACAGCTGACAGCCCAGCTGAGGTGCCTTTACACCAACACATGCAGCATGTAAACAGGAAAAGCTTGAAGCCACCATGCTGCCTGACATCCATGTCCTTGTTGCCATTACAACACAGCTCAAGGTGGGCCCATGGGAATCTCTTGAGATTTAAGAATTCCAAGTGCAAGGTGCTGCATCTGGATTGGGACCACCCCTGGTGTCAGTATAGGCTGGGGATGAACAGCCTGTGGGATGGAGATGCAGAGCAGGGGATGGAGAGCAGCCCTGCCCAGAAGGACTTGGGGGTGCTGGTGGGTGAGAGGCTGACATGACCCAGCCATGGGCACTCCCAGCCCAGAGGGCCAAACGTGTCCTGGGCTGCATCCAAAGCAGTGTGGGCAGCAGGGCCAGGGAGGGGATTCTGCCCCTCTGCTCTGCTCTGGTGAGAGCCCACCTGCAGGGCTGCATCAGCTCTGGGCTGCCAGCACAGGAAGGACACGGAGCTGCTGGAGTGACTCCAGAGGAGGGCCTTGAAGATGATCAGAAGGATGGAGAACCTCTCCTACAAGGAAAGGCTGAGAAAATTTGGTTTGTTTGGCTTGGAGAAGGCTTCAGTGTGACCTTATTGTGGCCCTCCAGTACATAAAGGGACCGTACCAGAAAGATGGAGAGCGACTGTAATGATAGGACAAGGGGGAAACGGCTTCAAACTGGAAAAGAGTAGGTTTAAATTAGATATTAGGACAAAATTCTTTACTGTGTGTGGTGAGGCCCAGAGAAATTGTGGATGCCCCATCCCTGGAAGTGTTCCTGGCCAGGTTGGATGGTGCACAGGGCAATCTGGTCTAGTGAAACATGTCCTACCCAAAGCAGGGGGTTTGGACCTGCTCAAAGCAGGTGAACTTCAACCTGCAAGATGGATTCCCTTGCTCCCAAATAATCCACAGAAATTCAGGGAGCAGGTTCCATATGAAGTGTCTTCCTGCACTACTATATCTATATATATATATATTTTTTTTTTTAACCTGGGTGCAGCTGAGGAGTATGAACATAACTAAAACTTAAAAATGAACAATATTTATTCAGTGTATTCTGGCATTACCATCTATTTCTGCCATCACTTTGTGAAGACAGGATACTGAAATCAATAATTGATTTCTCATGCTGACTTAGCACCCCTTCCATATAGTATGGCACAAACTAAGAGTGTAAGCTGTTGTTTTTAAAGGTAATTTATATACTAGGTACAAAAAGCAGCACTCGGAGGGCTTCTAAAGGATCATTCCAAAAAACTAGGAGGTGATTTCTACATCTTTGCTGTCACTGGCCTCAGCTGGATTTAGGCAGTATCAGGTGAGGCCACAGAATCCATTTACATTTTTCAAAATCAGGTCCCTGTCATTGTTACCATACTCTTGCTTCACTGTATATCTGCAGGGGAGTAGTAATCTAATAGCTCATATAAAAAAGGAAAATGGTAGCAAAAAGGAAAATGGTAGCACAAAGGAAGATCACATTTAGCCCAGTACATAAAAAATCACTTTCATATTACTTCTATCTTTCCTTCACTTTTTAACCAAAATATATTGTTACATTGCTTAGAGCAGGTTTTAAATCCCTGAGCTAATAAAGCTCCATTGCTTCTGCTGCAGAGATCTGACATGCAGCATGTACTTTGAAAAGATGCATCAGAGGGGATCAGGTTCCTAACAGTTGACTAAGAGTTCCAGTCCCAAAAGATCTGCCCCTGGTGCGCAGAACACTTAACCCTTCGACCAGTACCAACATGACTATTCACAAATTATTGATGTCCCTAAATCCCTGGCAGATTGCAGACAGTTCTTGTCTCCCTTGAAGCCAAAGCATATGGTCACTAATGAGATGGATTAAAAATACATATACACACTCAGGGCTTTGCCACATGAATGTAAAGCCACAGAAATGTTAGAAGGTGATTGAACTGGACTGAACACTGTTAAATACATGATTAGCTTGTTATGGATCATTTCAATTGATCTATATTCAGTTTCACAGCATAGTTTAATTAAAGCTGTCTGGAACAAACCTCTGCCTTAAATGATCGGGCAGTGCAATGAAAAGGTGAAACATGAGGAACTGAAGATGCCCCTCCCTTTCTTAAACATCCAGCTGACTGTCTCTGTGGTGTTCAACTACAGCAAGAACAGAAGCTGTGCTTTAAAATATTGTCTGTTTTTACAGTCCAGGGTTTTTCACATATTTTTCTTAATATAAAATCATGTAGTGGAATATAAGATTTGGGAAAAACCTGCAGAGTTTGCTTGCATCATTGCAATTAATGCCTTTCTATCCAAAATAAAATCAAACCCAGTAAACAAGATTATAATGTTGGAATATAAAAGGGAGTCACCTGGCAAAATATGATTTTGTGCTGATTTTTTTTTTGCTGCAGCTATAAAGATTTTAAATCACAACATGGGTATTTTTCACAGTCCAATACTTGGCTTTTCATGTGGTGCCTTATGCTTTTTATTACTCTTCTTGAGGACATTATCTCACGTTGGTCATTGTACTTTTAAGGGACTTTTAAGGTTTTTCAAAACTGACGTAAGCTCCTTCGTGGAATACTGATGATGCACTTCAGTCACTCTGGCCTAGGATATTTATCTGAATACAAGTTAAGCAGTTGCTTTGAATTGCAGGGGAAGTCTGTTATAGCCATGATATATGAGACAAATGACCAGCAGGAGTTTGGATAAGGCTGTGAAACCACTTCAAACCTGCGATTTCCTATGCCAGTTCTTGGAATTGTGACTATAAAACAACTTGTGTTCTTTCATAACATAATCTGTGTGGTTGAGATTTTTTAAACTGTGTCTAGATTTCTCTCCCTTCTTTCAATGACAACAACTGATAAATGAGTTTTCCTGTTGAATGGTAAATACACAATAACAATTGTTAACAAAAAATGTAACTGGTATAATTTAGACTTCAAAAAAATCCCCAGATTTACTGTTTCAAGCCTATTTGTAAGTATACATACCACAAATTAAAAAAAAAAAATTACAGAGGGAATGGTAGTTGTGTTTGGAACTCAAGTCATATGCCCAGTCAGCTGCCAAGGCAGCCAGATCTGCATGTCTGTATTTGCAAACAATTCTTTCATAAAAACCTATCTCCAAGATTTCCTCACATGGACCCATCTATACTGACAGACTTCTTCTCCCACTAAACTAGTTTTAGTTGTATTAATGAAAATACCTTTTTCATTTAACCACCTAACAGATGAAAATACAGCCTATATTGAAAGCACTAAGGCCAATGTCAGCCATCGTTTTTCAGCTTGTCCCTAATACTGGAGAACCATTTTAAATTATTGCAACCTCTTTTGTGAAGGATACAATTATTGGGATCCAGACTGATAGGACTCTGTCACTTTGGACATAGAAAGAGGACAACACTTCCCCCAGCAGAGCATTCACCAAGAGGAATAATGGAATCATTAAATAGTTTGAGTTAGAAGGGACCTTTAAAAGCTCATCTAGTCCATCCCCTGCAATAAGAAGAGCCATCTTCAACCAGATCAGGTGGTTCAGAGCATCATTCAACCTCACCTGAAAAGTTTCCAGGGATGAGACATCAATCACCTCTCTGGGCAACCTGTTCCAGTGTCTCACTGCCCTCGTTGTAAAAAACTTCTTCCTCATATCTAGTCTGAATCTACCCTCTTTTAGTTTAAAACCATTACTCCTTGGATAAGGGGTATACTGTCACTACAAGCCCTATTAAAAAGTCTCTCTTATTTTCTAATAAGCTCCCTGTACGTATTAGAAGGCCAATAAGCAATCTCCCAAGAGCCTTCTACAGGCTAAATAACCCCAACTATCTCAGTCTTTCCTCACTGGAGAGAGATGTTCCACTCCTCTGAACATTTTTGTGGTTCTCCTATGGACCTACTTGAACAGGTCTATGTCTTTTTTGTGCCAAGAGAAAAATCTGCTATAAAGAGAATATTACCACTCTGTTATATTTCACTGCTAGTCCTGTTTGTGCAGTGGACTTCTTGTCCCTTTGGAATTTATCCCAAACCTAAAAGTTCTAGCAATGTTTTTAAGCAAGCTATAGTGAAAACATAATGAAGGCTGCTCTAGGCTTGATGGGTACCCACAGGAGTTGTAGCAACTTTTCCTACAGCTGAGCAGATGAAAAGAAATGAGGAAAATGAGCTGTGTTTCCCTGCATGCTATACTGATAACTCCTGCTCTCAGATTTAGTGAGGAGAAGTTGTGTGCACAAAAGGCAGCAGTCATGGACCTTACTGTTCCTGTGAGATACAAGAAAAAGGAGTGATTGGCTTATCTTAATCCACACCAATAAGTCAGTTAGGATGCCTGAACTCTGCATGACCAGCAGCAAGAGGAGAGGGACAGCTGGTATAAAATGTTCATCTCTGAAGGAACTCAGATGCTGCCTCTTCCTCACCCAGCCTCACAATCCTCTCTGCTGTTCCTCTGTTTCAACAGGAAGGTGTGGGAAAGAAAAAGGGCTCACTCACAATCAGGGAAGGCATTAACATCTACAGGGCCCTCACTTTTCTAGAGCTGAGTCACTTGGCTGAGTAGCTGTACAAGCCTTTTTAGACTGTAGCTCATGCATTTTTTTAGCATCTGAAAGAAAATTAGTAGACAAAACAGTTATTTTTAGTATTGGTTTGATTGTGGGCCTGTCAGCCTTGGTGATGCATCTCTTTTATCAAGCTGCCACAGTATCTTGTTTTGTTTTCAGAGCAAAGTTTGATTAAAGACCAATTTCAGAAAAGTTACTCACTGTGGGCGTTAATTAGTGCTTCCTGGCCTCTGCGGGGTTTATCTTATGATCTGTTTCACTTACTAAACCCTGTAATTCAATTTACATGAAGATGGGAATGAAGCAACCCCTTTCTATTCTTCTGAAGGCTTCTGTTTAAGTCAGTCCTGAAAGAAACTCTCTCCTATCATTCCCTAATAAGGAATTCTAGTTTCTAGCCTTTTAAAATCAAAATTAAAGCAATACTTCACATCTATAATGACTTTTCAACTAATGAACTGAGAAAGACCTTCAGAACGGGGTAGGTAAACTTTAGGAAGCCTTTGCTTCTAAATAGTCTTTTCAGTGGTGCCGAAGTATACTTAGAAAAAAAACTGATAATCATAGTTTTCTCTTCCTCTTCATCTTTCTGGGAGTGAAGCATTGTCATTCTGAAGGAGAAGGTCGCTGGTGTTGCCCTCCTCCTCTCTCATTAGCAGACAAGAAAAGCCTTTTGTCTTTCTGAAAGCAAAAGGCCAGCTACTAGGTCAAAAATATTAAAAAGGTAGTTGATGAAGAGAGAATTAATAGTACTGGCAGGCAAAAAGTAGCAGGTGGAAGTGAGACTTATAACATGATATAGGTAAAATTAGGAACTACTGAATAAAATTAATGAAAAGAAAATGCCATTGGGGTACTATACAAATACATGCAGAACAAAACAAAACAAAAAAAACACCAACCCAAAAACAGTCCGCTCAGGTACACTGAGTATTTGAAACTAGATTGAATAAAACATGAAACCAGTACTAAAGAGATCAAACCTGTGAAAGAGAAGATGACCTAATATGGTCTTTTTTTTTTATACTAGACAGCCTGCACAGGAAAACTGAGTCTGGGTGAGGCAACATATTCAAGCAGGGTTCATGGACACTGCCATCCTAAAACATCCTCTTCCAAGTATACATTCTGTCGTGAATGTCCTCCCAGATTTTGAAACCTAAACTTCATCCTAGGTGTAGTATGGACTTAGGCTGGTAGGGATGCTTCCTAAAGTGGTACAGTGTGACAGATACACTAGAAATGCTGAGAAGAGAAGGAAATAAGGCAATGATAATCATAAAATACATGAATATTTACAACAATTACAATTTCAGGCCGAAATGCCATCCCTAAAACAGCTATAAAGCCACCCAACTTTAGTAGTTACCTTCCAACATGCACACAGTACCAGCCCAGTTAGGTATGTTATCATGCACATCAATGGAAAATTGCAGAAATAAATGTGACTCTTTTAAAGATAAACAAATGTTGCTGAGCTCCTCCGTGTATTAGTTAGGGCTGTTTCTCAATAAAAAGAATTAAAGTTTGGCTTCCATAGCAATTGTTTCAAGCTGCTGGCTACAGCTTAGAAAATAGCAGAACATGAAAACTCATCACTGTGTGTTTTCCAGTGTTCTGGTTTTAGTCCTGTCCTATATACAGACTGAGAATCGGCCTATACAAGGTTATAAATGTGCACTTTTGTTTAAAATCATTAGTCTTCTGTACTAAATAAAGAAACACTTAAGCATGCCCTTCCAATACTCACAGTGAGGTCTAAATATAATTTCAAAGAAAAGGGAGGACTGAACTTTCCAAGTACAATCACTCAGAGGAGAACTTTTCTAAAAGTGCCTTTTCTAAAACCATGACAGAGTGCAAAGATCACGAGCCTGTTTTCCCTGTGTGCTATCCTTCAACCCTGTAATCATCCAGTCTCTTTATGGGGTGGATGGTTATTGAATTTGTATGCCAGCTGTGTCCAGAATCTCTGGGGAGGATGGACTGTAATGACACCAAGCAGGGATGAGTTATGAATGGAGACAGATTATTACAAACATAGGAAGCAGTAAGGAGCCATTTTTCAGTAGGCATTTAAGAATGCACTTCACAGTGTGTGTATGTACTTGTTCACTCATATAGTCTCACCTGAATGTGCTCATGTGGGCAGATAGAACCACAGGATTCACTAGAGGCTCACACATGTTTTTGTTGACTCTGAATCAGATAAACATGTACTTCATTTTTTTTCCCAGATTAGTTGAAAACTTGGTGTGAAAATGATCAACTGCAACAGCACCTGTGCAATAACTATGGTACTTGGTTTTTCACCCTTAGGTCAAATCACAGCTACTGACTCTTGGCCCATAGTCCAGGAGCACGAGATGGGCAGATTTGCAAGCTGTAGACAGTTGGTTGCTGTGCCCTTCAGGTAGGGTTGGGGACACTGGTGGGGCAGTGTGTGTAGGAAGCCTGGCTGTGCCTGCTGGTAATGCAGGAACTTTTATCTTCAGGGCCTGTCAATCTGGCACCTTTCACAAGTGTTAAATTCACTTAAGTATATTTTTTAAGAAGCTGTCACTAGACATACTGAAGCAAATATGTCCTTCAGTGGTTACACATGGACTAAGTTGTAACAATGTTTGTTAAGTGCTTTGACATCCCCAAGTGATATGTTTGGTACAGCTTCCGCATTTGTTCGTTTATTGAAGTCTGCTAAATAATCTTCAAAGCCAGTGGGTTAAACAAATACCTGACTGGAGACAGTGCATCCAAAAGGCAGGACAACAAAGAGATGTTTATATAATTAGAGGACACCACATATATCTGCTGGTAGGAGAATTTAGTCTATAAATAATAGAAAAGATTTCTAAAAGATGTTGTGGTAAGTATCTTTCGATTGGGTACAGAGAAGATTAAGTGATACTTGTTTTATGTCAAGTTAAGCTGTGATCATTTAAAATAATACTGATGGAATAATTGTTTTCAGTTTCTAGGCCAGATTCTCAACAACTATAAATGGTAGCTATGCTAATTTACACCTGCTAAGGAGATTGCATGGTAGATTTATATATAGTATCATGTGCAAACTAATGCAGTTATTTCTAATGTTTACCATTGTAAAGAACTGAAACTTTAAATCAATCTCCTGCACTAATGTAAACAGCGTATTCTAACAGAAACAGATATAAGTACACTGAACATATTAAATACATTATTAGGTCGATGAAGATCATTCGTATTGATCCAGGTCTGGCTTCACAGCAGCTTAATCAACACTGCCTGGAAGATGTAACAGAGTGGTCATGGCATTCACTGCCTTTTGTGCTGAGTGAGTCAACAAATGACTAAAATTTCATTACTGCTGCAACTGACAACTTATGCAAAATTAGCCAGAGCAGGCTTAAAAAAAGGGTAGATCAGTATTTAGAGGTGGAACAAAACCCAACTTCTGTTTTAATGGGGAAATTGCACTGTCAGAGGTTGCTGATGGTCCACCCAGAAATCTGTGGGCTCTTGATAGCCCCATTGCTTACTTCCCCTTGATCTGGCAGATTTACATTAATTGGATTTTTATCCTGTATGGCAGTGACCCAAGATATCAGTACCCTCTTACTCCCTACAGCCAAGGAACAAAAAGACAGAGATGAAAGTCTTTTGTTCCTTCTCATGGCCTCCAAGGATGACAAATAAATCTCAGTGCTAGTGCTTCCTGTGTAATATGAGCTCATAGTTTGTTACAGAATTGGGAACAGGAGGCTTGGGAGAGTCATTCAGCTGTGTCAGCCAACAGCTAAATGAAAGAAAAAGAGCCTGCAACTTGGCCACATAGTGATCTGAGCTGCAAGTCATTTTTGCTCTAACTCGAAGTTATTAATAGCATAATTTACAAAAGCCTTCAGCAAGACTTACATCAGGCACTAAATAAACACAATAACAGACAAAGTCTACCACCATGAGTTTACCATTAACACAAAAAACCTGAAAGCTGAAAAAGGAACATAGGACAGGTAGGAAACTGAGCCATAGAAAACAGTGGAAGACTTACATTATTTGTTGAGGTAATTTGTAGAAAAGCCAACAACTGATCCAAAATGCTGACCCAGCATACACCCCTTCTCTTGAGAGCATACCACAGTGAGGACACACAAACGGCAATACAGTGGCAAAGAACTGAATCATCCTTTTGCTTGGGCTGCTCTTGGATGTCTGGAAATTAAAATCACAGTCCCAGAAGAGCAGTGCTCTGTTGTTAAACAACTTCACTGCTTAGAGGCCTCTGCTCTTCTTCCACCATCAGTAGGTGGGGTTGTTTACAGGTTGTTTGAAAGCTACCTGTGGACTTTGTGACAAAATAGTCTATTATATCTGTCATAAGGCTATACATCTAACTGTATTATGATTTCTTACTAAACATTGCTATGTATTTTAAACCATAGTGTATCACGAGTCTGCAATAAAATTAAATTATCGCACAAATATTTATATTTTAAAAAAAGAAGATTGTTTCTTCACCAAAATACATGGTCTCAAAACATCTGTTTTTAAAAAAAATCCCAAAAACTTATGTAGAATGCCTTTTGGGATTACACAAACTGCAGTGTAAATCTTATATTTTGTGTGACAGATAAAGTACACAGTGTAGCCCAGCAGTAAATGAAAAAGATGCTCAGAGCTGGTCTATTGCTTAGAGATTTCAGGTTCACCCAGGTGGATCAGCCCCTAGACCCATCAGGTGGGCCAGGACCCACAGGTGACCAGTTAGTCAGCAGCACTGACAGCTCCTCTGCTGGATTACTGGTTCTTTTGACAGCTATTTCTGCTTCTGGAGCCTTAAGCTACATTCCCATTAAGAACTATGCTCGCTCAAAGAGATAGTGGATTAATGAAATCGAAAATGCTCAGAAGAAAAATGTATGTGGTGCTTTAACCACTTTTAAGAAGCATGAAGTGCAAGTGATGGAAGGGTGACCTTTATCTTTTCTTCCAACAGAAGCCCAACCTCTCAGGCACAGTGAGAACATAATTTATCCTTGTGCTTCGTTGTGTTTAAAGATGTGATCTTTAAACAGCATGAGATCTGTTTTTAACAATTTTGCAGTACAGGTAGAGAGAAATAAATTGTTTAAGAAGAGATGTCAGTTTTAAAGTAAAGCTAAGAGGCCCACACAGCCCTCTCTTTGGTCAACACTGATACTTTATGTCTTGGGCCTTAATTTCTCAGGGAATTTCATACCTGAAACATCATCACTAGAGTGGTCTTACCAGTATTTCCTACTCTACATTAGCTGAATGAGTTGGCTTTTCTTTTTAAAACACTTCTCTTGCAAGGTGGTTTTTCAATTACACCACTACTATGAAGATTCAGTAGAATGAGGACATCACCTCCTTTTCTCTTTTGCAGAAAGCCCATTTTGGTAGAAAAGAAGGCAACGAAATATGCTCTGCCTAACTGAATTTCAGACAAATAACTTTGCAGGGCAAAGGAAACTAATTGGCAACCTGCTACAAGAACACCTGTGGTCATGACAAGTCCCAAAAAATCTGTTAATATCAAAAGGTGAAACAGGGAAATGCTAAAGGAGGAGGATGATTACTATGACTATTAATCACCACAATTTAATCAGTTTCATTTTTGACTTACCAGGAATAAAGAAGTAGAATAAAGAAAAATTAAATGGTTCTTATAATTTACAGTCAGAACTTAATTCTAAATACATTTGTTTCCCTTTGTAGTTACTAATTTTGGTAAATCTAGCACTTTCAAATGGTACTACTATAAATACAGCCAGATTCAAAATTATTGGTACATTCTTTAGTAAAGCATAGCACTAAAGAAAAAAATACTATTCTACTTGCTTAAAATAAAAATTTGGCTATCCATTTCCTTCAGAATCCTAGCTTTCCCTCGGGGGAAATCTGGAAATTTTAAATACACTGATCCTTTGCTTTGCCTCAATTCTCTCTTTTTGACCTCTTACATATTTTTTGTCTGCTGTCACATTTTTGATGATTTGTTTTTAAATTATAAATCTGATTTTAGATTCATTTTTCTTAAACAATTTGCTACAATTCTTTACAAAAATCTACATGCAGTTTCATTCTTAAGGCCAACCAAGGATTTACAATATGCTAAACTGGGCAAAAATTCTGTAGTAATCAGCACAATATATTTTATACTACATCACAATAATTTTTTCTGTCTCCACATCTATATAACTTTTTCTGCTTTTTACAATGGTTTACAGCTTAAATAATTTAATACAACAGTTGTTATATTTTTATTGCAAGCTTATAAAACTTGCACGGTAAGTCTCTTGCATGCAATATATTAAATAAAGAAATGACAGAGAAGAAGGGGAACTGATGATTACTAAAACTGTAATTCAGGTTCTGAATGTGTCATAAAGTGTTTCTGGTTCACTTGTGTTCTGCACATCTTGTCAAAGTTCCTCAGATGAACCACCTCGTCATATTCAGTTCTTGCCTGTTACTCCAATGTTGATATAGGTAAAACAATGATTTCACATTTCAGTCAATGAATTGATGAAGGGATGGTCAAGGAGAAAGGGCCCCTCATAAAGATCCCAAGGGCAGGAATAACATTGCCAGCTCTGTCATTGAGTTGCTGGAAGACCCTGGGCAATTTATTTGGCTTCACGAACATGTATAGAGCTATGCTTCATTTAATTTTGCAAAAGTTTCAGTGGAGAATAGACATGCTCCTTAACTGTAAGGCAGGACCTTTCTGTCTCATTTTTGTGTTTCTAAGCAACTGAAATACTTGATCCTTTGTAAAATAAAACTCCAGATTTCGTACTTCCATTTTGTAGAATAAAAAAGTACTTTCCTGTCTTTGTGAAATGCTTTGAGATCACTTGATGAATAATTGTTACTGCTTTAGTATATCTAAGAGCTTATGTAAAACATGCTGCTTCAACAACTCTTTAAAATTATGTTTTACATTAGAGACCCACTTTAAATATTTTTACAGACACTGTTCTGTCCATCTCTACAAAGTAGGTCACTGTATATCCTGTATATCCACAAGAACATATAAGTCTGCTACATCTAAAACCCCTTTGCTGATAGCTTACATAAAAATAATAAATAGTGATCTAAATTTATGTCAGAAGTAAATTTTACATACTTGGAAATGCTATATGCATTTCTATTTCAATTTCTGTCTTTATATTTCTGTAATTATTCATATTTTTGAAACTCAGAATAAAAATTTAAACTATCTGTTGTATAGATTCTAAAGGCAAGGCTTGATAAAAACATGCAGAAGATATTTCTGATGGCTTGGGTCAAAAATACATAATTTATTCCCAGAAACCACTTACCTGTGTAGTCTTAATGTTACTAATGAAAGGACTCTTTGTTTAGATGATTAAGATTTCTTAGTAGAAAGTTTTGTGACCTCTAAGAGATACAACATAGACAGCTGAGAAAAGAACTTAAAAACATTTCTTTTTTAGAAAAATATTGTAAGAGTGCAGATATATGGAGAGTAATTTCTGAATTGTGTTGCTATGATTTCAGCCCTTGCCTACATGAATCACTCATTTTATAGGGTGAAGAAACACAGATGCCTGCATACTCTCTGAGATCTTTGGTTTTTGCTTGATGCTTGAATGGTGCAATGTGAAAATGAATAATGGAAATAAAATCAGCATTGAACTCCTAGATTAAGCAGCAAGACATTTTTTTCCTCAAAATATGAAGTGAAAAATAAAACTTGGAAGACAGGTATGCCTGTGAACTTGAAAAACTTCCGAGGAAAGTACCTAGAGGATTGCATCTCAGTTTCATTTGATGGTTACCTCTTTCCTTCTCTTTAAATATCTTAGCTATGATGTTTACCTTTGCATGTTTGCAATTATAAAGGAAAGGAATTATAAATTATAAGGGAAAATTATTAGCTCAAGTAATCTGTATTATGTAATGAATTTTAAGAACTAGATAAAGCCCCCTCACTCCAGAGATGGATGCATGCTTAATTGGTTGAATAGTATTTGAGAACTGATGAAAAATGTGCTGCATGTAGTGTTCTAATTTCTGTTTGTTGCCTATCAAACCAGAAATCTATTCACCAGAATACTGTTTCTAATAGAATGAGACAAACTGTGGATCCTTTGCAAAGTATTCAATAAGGGTGGGCATACTAGGAATAAATAATTTGGGAGGTAGGAAAAACTTCTGAGTAATAAACAAGAAAGCATCCTTGTAATCTGAATCATTAACTCCTTAGTTCCAGCTTAAACAGACAAATCAAGATCACAGAATATCTAAAGAACGAGCTAACTTCCATATGGAAATGTCTAGAAGTCATCCATTACTATTGCTGTTTTTCCATACAGCAGACACTGAAATCAATATGCTACATTGATTCAGTAAATTTGTGTCTTAACAAGTTAATAAAACAGTGATCTCCACATAGTCTTTCCATCAAACTTTCATAGAAAAAGATGAGAATATTAAATGTGCTAAGATAGGGAAGATCTGCTCCATTTGCTCTGCAATGATAATCTTTTACAAAAGAGGATTTTTATTATTAATTCTTTGCCTTCTGGGGATATTATAATTTCCTAGAATGTAAAAATGCCTTAAGCACAGCAATTTGCTGAGCTAGACTGAATTTCACGATGTTTCAAATGAGCAGATAAACAACTGCATAATAAGCAATTATTAGATCAAGACTGTACAGTACAGATATAGCAGTGAACCAGCCAATGGACAAGCAAGTAGCAGATACTGTTTTTAAAACTAAGAGTTAGTGATGCTTTGACGTGCATCGCAACATTTCTGTTAAGAATTAAATACCCTACTGCTTATTTTTTCTTTAGAAATGCAGATTATTTTTTCAGTCAAATCCTTGGGGGTCTTAATCATTGGACACATCCCTCTGCATATGAATAATAAGGAGTTTACAGGCTGAACATAACTCATGTGCTAAAAGTGATTAGACTAATTTTTTTTTTTTCAATTAAATAGTTACTAATCAATTGTATAAGCCTGTTAAAACCTAGTATTTTCTCAAGCCTTGAATTCTACAGCTCCTTAATGAAATATATTATTTTATCTTACTAAATAAAGAGTCAAATACACTACAGAAAAGTCAAGTGTAAAATTAATGCAATTTATATGGCTACCATGTTTTTAGGACCTGGGTATTCTTATATAAAGTTTCGTCAAGCAGTCAGAATGGCCAAGAAATGTAGCAGCTAGATGAGAAACAGAACACTTAGGCTGTTTGAAATGCAGAATAAAGTTATTAGCTAGGCTTTTCTCTAAAAGAATTAGACATGGAACAGTAAGAAGGGCAGTAATCTATAGTGACAGCTTGATGTTTCAGCACAGATCTACCAAAATGATTTGTCCATTGAAATGAATGATACAATTCACACACTCAAAATTACTGTTTTAATTCTGACTTTTCTGCATCTATGAGGACTACTTTAAAAGAATTTATGGTGATTCATTAGTATAAGTCATACTCATTAGTATGAGTATTGCAAACACCATTTCTAAAATAGGAAAATTTAAAACCAGTAGTTTGTACCAAAACCAGATTCTGTTTTAAATTTAGGATGGAATTATTCTTATGTAATTTAACAGTTTAAAAGCTAAACATCTGATGAAAAACAGGCCTCTGTTCCAAAAGATTATTAATCCCATTTCAAAATACAATGAAGGGTCCCTCGGAGCTGTCTATCAACCAACACAAAGAATCTAGCCCATTAGGTTAAACAAAATAGTGAGCTACTTTTAGGCAGTTAGACAAAATTGATCTTATCTCAGCTGTCCAGGCAACTGTGAATTGCATCACTCTTTTTTATAACAGCAACAAGGAATTTAAATAGGCCTCTGGTTAAATGAGTTATTACTGCAAACAACTTCATTGCACAGTCCCTTAAATTAAATGGTCAGCTAATCCTTCCTAGTTCAAATTCTTCTGCAATGGTTTTCCAGTCTCAAAACATCAGCTTCAAGTAGAAACTTAATTGATGTTCATAAAAGGCAATAAAGTTAAAATGCGACACTTGTAACAGCAGAATGGTTCAGACGTACTTTATTTAGAGACATATTACAATCTCTTAGTCTAGTAAACTTTAACTCATCATTCCCATTTCTCAGAAGAATTTAATTTTAAAAAGATGCAGAATACAGAAGTTTGCCACTCGGTAATTCTGGCTTGGAAGCTGTTTTAAAGAAAATAGATTAGAAGTAGTTATAATCGGAAAAGCAACAATATAAACTGGAAGCTTCCTATTCAGATCTGCTGCTTTTTAGTCTGCATTTCCTCTTATGTTTGCAACTGTGAGAACATTTCAAAACCCTTGTGAAAGGGACTGGTCTTCAAATCTATCATGGCTGCAGGGCTAAATTTAGACTTTAGGCCAAGCTTAATTTTAAGTGTTGGAAATGAAGAAGCTTTCTCTGACAGGTTAATTAAAATAAAGGAAGCTATTTAAATCTGCCCAAGGATATGCACGTCACTGGCAGTCTTAGTGGTGACATTTGGTGGGCAATAAGTAGCTGACGTAGTTAAATGGATGTACCATAGAAAGTAATTTTTTATGGAGCAAGCACTTCATATACACACTGTTAGGTAAGATAAATGCACATACTTTTAGCCCTAAAGAACCAAATTTAGCTAAGACTAATATATTGGTTCTGCTCTAGCTAATGCAATTACTACTAAAGGGTCACCAAGTAAACTTTCATCTGCTTTGGTGAAAGCAAGAGGCCCTAACTCACAGTGATGTATTTCCCTACACTTATAGGATTGCTGGCACAGAACCTTGTTAGACATTGCAGAGCTGGGAGGTGGGGAAAAGACTGTGGTGGAAGAGGTTGCCACTTGTATTCTGGGGTTCAGCTAAAGGACTTTAAATAGTTGAATGCACAAACAGTGGCCTGCGACTTCTCAACTAGGACTTACTACTTGGTAGAAATTAAATGTTTTTAGCAAGAGCTAAATTTTTAAATTTTTATCATAGAATAATTGAATAGTTTGGGTTGTAAGTGACCTTCAAGGGTTATCTAGACCGACTTTCCTGCAATGAGCAGGGAGATCTTCAACTACATCAGGTTGCTCAGAGCTCTGTCCAACTTGACCTTTAATGTTTTCAGAGATGGGGCATCCTCCCCTTTTCTGGTCAACCTGTTCTAGTGTTTCATCACCCTCACTGTAAAACCAATTTTCTTCTGGTAAGTAGTGACAAAATTTGTATGATATCCTCACCTAATGCCAATGACTGGCACACTGTTCACATTGACAGCTTTGGACAGTTACATTAAGGAAAAATATCAGACAGTGTTCTCTATGTAGAGAAAGATAGTTTGGCATAGATTTGTACTACACTATGTTTGACATACTTGCACTAGGAAGGATAATGGAAGTATGACTCTAACATTAGTTCTGACCAGAAGACTTTCATCTGCTTATGCAATACAATCACATCAGTGACTTTTGACAATGCTCCTCTGATTACACTACTGTAATTATGAATTCTTGGAGCACAGCCTATGCAATTCCACGTTCCTGGTACTCTTCCATGAATTTGACTACAGGTCATGTGCATACATTGCTAGTGATTTACTTGAAAAATTAGTCTTATATATGCAACAATTGACTAGTCTGGCCTAAAGCCACAGCATTTTCAAATGAGTTTAATTTTTGTCTTTAATTTTCATCACAGCCACCAAAACAAATTTAATAAGCAAGGTTTAACTCTCTCATAGTAAGAGTAGACTTTATCTTTATCTATAGTTTCATTTACATGGTATAAAGTTCCTTTTACTGTGTGACGGGTGAGCATCTACCACACTGAGCACAGCTTTACCCATATTGTGTAAGCTAGGATCTTTTACTGCTCAGCAGTATGTCAGCTCAGTAGAATGAAATATTTTCTATAGCAAACATGTTGTTAAAAAACAGATCAAAATCCTGAATCCAACTTGTCAGAAGAAAAATGAAATACCCAGAACGGTCCATGGCACAACACACAGAACCAGTAATAATTTAACTTTTGCAGGATAAGCTGATATGTTTAATTTCTGTATCAGCTGTTTTTCAATTTACTGTTCTAACATTAGAGCAGTACATTTTTACAGGTGATACATTGGAAAGGATATTATGATATGGTGCAGACTTTTTTTTTATCCATTGCTAAAATTTGAAAAGGAAGACAGCTTCTCAGGAAACTACCACTAGTTTTAAATGGCCATTATACATCAGATTTGTCCTGTTCTGACTTTCCCTTTTCAATTTTATGCAATGGTCAGTGCAATTTCTCTCATAAGCATTTCTTGTCTTAGATCCTGGCCACCATTTCTCTCAAAACAGAGTAGGCTCTCTAGGCTGTCCTGTGAGGAATAACTCACATTAGTTTTGGAATAAGCCACATTAGTTTTGGAATCACTTTAATGAAAAAAGATACTAGCCAGAATTCTCTGAAGGTGATGAGTAGTTTAAAAGAAGAAGGAAGGAATACAGTCCTCAAGAAATAATTTGTTCAAGAAAACATTTGCTTTCCAGAGTGACTTTATGTAAATCAGCACCAATATATTGCATGAGATTATTTATGATTTTATGATAGGAGGTTCAATCTGTGGATTTCAGTCATTTGTAAGCTTCCTTTTGAGCATTCAGGAAAAGAAAAGTACTTTTTTTCTCATGCTTTTTAAAAGACACTGGTTACATAGAGGCCAGTTCTTTCCTGTTGAATTACAAAAATTATTTAATTTTGACACTAAGTTACTTCCTTGCCTTCTGTGTCTCAGTGCATTCTTATTACCCACTGCCACAGATTGTTATTTAAAGGAGCAGAAAGCTAAGCTGAATCATTTAAAAAAGCAACAAATAACATCAGAGACACTGAACAGCCATAGTCACTACCCCTAACTTTAATGTCAGGAGCAAAACATGTTCTTCATATAAACTTTCAATTACTAATTCACAAATTATTAGTAAGTTCATTACTTACTGAGGGAAATTAACTAGTGGTAACATTTCATGCTATCATTAATTTTTTATAGCAAACATGTATTCTCTAAATCCAAAACACACTTAAGTTTCAATAGCACATCTCTCTTCATCCTACTCTGTGGTCACAGCACAAATGAAAATATATTTAATTGAACAGTATCTATAAGTAACAGTGACGTTTGTCACCAACAGATAAAATAATATGTATATAATGATAATGCAAAGGAACTAAGCCAAGAACACAGATTTGTCAGAACAATGATGACAAAAACTAAGCTTAGTGTGTTTCAAAACAGGCAGCACATATTTTTTTTCTTTAAAGCAAAAAGAATTCAAAGAATAGGGTTAAGGATGGGTTCAGAAATATAAGCTGACATCACATTATATATCAAGTTTAATTAGAGAACCTCTGGTAACTCAAACTGTATTTGAGGAAAAAAAAATAGATCTGAAAAGACCCATTAATGAAATTTTGGAACTGTTTTCTTTAAAAGATGGTCTGACCTAATGAAAATCCTGACTCCATAAAAGATGAAGGAGGTTTTGCCACCAACTTATGTGGAGCCAGGAATTTATGAATTGTGTGTTCATTTGCACCTGTTTACATTGTCTGCTGTTTATGTCTTTTGGCATTTTGGAATCTGTGCTCCTGTGCAGAAGGAGAGTAGGCTTGAGAAAATATTTGGCTAGAATTCAGGAGACAAAAGTTCAATCTCTGTCACAGGCTTACTGAGAAAACGTGAATAAGTCATTACCTC
The DNA here is from genome assembly GCF_026979565.1 of Vidua chalybeata. Lineage (NCBI taxonomy): Eukaryota > Metazoa > Chordata > Aves > Passeriformes > Viduidae > Vidua > Vidua chalybeata. The sequence continues at coordinate 29,596,515 of NC_071535.1, forward strand.
TCTCTCTTGTCTCCAGGTTACTTCTCAGTAAAATTCAGGTGATGAAGCTAAACTCCTTTCTAAGGTCTCCTGAGATCAAAATATAAAAAGTAATACAGCTAGGAATATTTTTTATTTTTCATCACTAAAACTGCTGCTCACAAAATTCCAACAAGACACCAGTGTGATACCTCTGAAGGCACAAGATGAAATATATAACTTGGAATTTTAGAACCTTCTGTTTCTTAGTGAGAATATGTAAGAAAGAAAAAATAGCTTTTAGGTTGGCAGTAGTGGCATATATTAAAAACATTTGTATGTAAATACATGACTACTAAGGAAACAGCTGAAGAATAAAATTTGAAATGCACAATACAATTACTGTGTTTATTAGAAATAAGTCAGAATAGTGGAATCTCTGCTTCCAGGTAATTCTTTGCTACAGTAAGCTGTATATTCCCCTGGAAATGACACTAATGCTGGTGTAGTTAATGAATTTCCAACAAGTTCTGCATAGACAGAACACTGAGAATGTTGACAGTCTTTCTTTGATTGCTAACAGTCTGAACTTACTCCAGTACTTGAAATTTTTCAGTCCACAGCCTACAGAATGGCTGTGAACTATCTGGCCTTTCATTTTAGCTTCAATATTGCAAAGAAATCTGTGTGAAAGGTTCCTGGGGGCTACAAATTCCATTCACTTCAACAGAAGGTCATGATTATGTTTTTAGGGACAATAAAATGTTTTGGCAAATTTTAGAAATATTCTATTTCTTTCCTGTTCATTACTTGACTTTTTAGGGGTTTTATCTAACATAAATTCTGTGATCCATAAAGAAGACAAACAATCACAGTCACACAGCTTTAAGTCAACCTAGTGAACTAGTCAACTCCATTTCAGAACTGCAGGATGAAGCTTGGCGATGATCAAGAAAGTCACCTCAAACACCAGATTAAAACACCCGTAGGAGCTTTAAGATCATGAAACAGATTAATGAAGTTAATGCAATTAATTCCAAACATGCAGAAATGTTTAGCCTTTAGGAGGAGATAAAAGATTCATATCTGGTCAAAGGCTATTTATCAAATGAGCTAACATGGAATTGTCACTTTGCAAATTTAACACAACTGGTACAACTAACAAGTATTGCTGCAGGAACATGAGCAGTTGTTTTACAAAATACTTGTTAAGGATTTGGTAGAAGGGTTGTTCCCTGACAACTGTATCAAGAGCTCTAGTGTTGAATCTGACCATTCAAGATGCAAAATGTTCTTGTCCCCAATTTCCTGTATAGCAATTGAACTTGCAACTATAGGAAAATCAAGTAGAGTTGTTTAGTTCCTATATAATTTAGCCTTTACAAGAAAAATTATGCATCTCCCTTTAGTTTCCTGTGAGGTAACAGGTGGCAGAATAATAGATGAGATACGGTCTGTGAAGTACAATATCAGCAGTATGAGGGCAAAATTTGCTTTCTCTGTCTTGGCATGGTCTCTCTAAGTGGTACATTAAAAAATGAGTTTGGAGACCTGCGAGCAGCTATTGCCATGCTGTTCCCACTTTATGAATAGACAAACACTTCCAATACAGCACTCTGAAAACTAAGAAGCCAAGATGAGTTTGTAGAGTTGCAATCAGATGCAAATAAAATTTTGGATGAAAACTGAGCTATAACATTTTTTAGATATACTTCATAATACTAGAAACTTAAAATGCTCTCTAAAAACACTGAGCCTGAATCCTAGCTTAGAAGAAAATACCTGAAATTTCTTAAAACGTCAGGAAGAAAATTATGTCAGGCTGCTTAGGCAAATAATGAACACATGAAAAACCCAGACAATGTTAAGTAGTTCAGCAAGACAAAGGTAAAAAGAAAAGCTCAGTACTTAAGCTAAATATAACCACAAAGGCCTTGTATTTACCTACATAAAACTATAGTTAAAGCAGCATGAATGAAAAGAAGTCTGTACTTCAAAATATCTTCTCTACTCTAAGATGATATTAGGATCAGCTGACTGACAAGGGGAAACTTTTCTTGGAAGAAACTATAGAGCAAAAGGCTATTCATGTGCATATACATATATATGAATATATACTTTTTTCCAATTTGTAAGACTGTTCCTACCCTTTCATGTCTAGTCTAATATCCCAAGCTGGGATAAATCAAACTGACTCATATAATGATAACAACATGAAATATTATATAATAATTTTGGCATCTTTTAAAATACCAAAATGTGGCTTTACATATTTTTTCCAGTAGAGTTATTCAAAATTAAATTTCTCTCAGTAATTACAAGTAAAGTCCTTTAAATAATATTTAAACTTTAGTAATAGCCATATCTTAAAGTTGTATGTTTTAGGTCTGTAAATGTTATTTTACTGTCGTGTCATAATGAACCTAAAAGTAAATTAAAAGTTTTGTATTTAAAAGAAATGGATTATTGACAGTGAAGAATTTGCTGTAGGTTATCTTAGGTTTTTAAAAGGAAGAAAATGTTACAGACTAGATCAAGTTTCTCCCAAGCATCTACTCTTATCTATCTGCCTAGATGCATACTCTATCTCTGCATCAAGTCAGGCAATTGTATGTCAGCATTCACTAAATTAAAAAAATGTACCATACAGACATAAGCAGCACAGAAATCCCCTTTCCCCACTACGTTTCTAAACAAGAAAGGGAGAATATTTTATGTACATTACTGTGGCATAGAAGCTGATAATTTTGATAATAATCAATTACTCAAAAGACTTTACTTACACAGAATATTTTTCTATATAAATTTAATATAAATTATAGATATAGTTCTATATATAAATTTTGTTTGTGTGGACAATGAAAGAATTTTACATTTGATTTTATTTTCTGATCTTCATTTCTGATTTAATGTAGTTATTACAGTCCTCTGATTATTTAATACTTTGTTCTTCAGGCCTGATAAAATTTATTAAAGGATTTTTATTGTTTCCCAGTCTTTTTATGGGACCACCTTTAGCAAGATAATTTGAAATGTGAGCTTCAGTTCAGAAAAGCAGATAAACATTTATATGAGTGGATTAGGCATGTGCATATGTATTGAACTGGTGCCACATTTGCTAGTGCAATTTTCTATAAAACATTAATTTATATATCTTAAAAATAAATACTATTTCAAATTAGTCAATTTACATAGTACATGCACACATACATGAAGAATTCATAATGCTGTACATGAACTGTTGTAGTTTGCCTGTTCTTTTAAAGCTTTTTCCCTGTTGATGCCAGTATAATCTAATAAAGGATAACATGGCATTTCTTACAGATCCCAAATACTTTCTTAAGTGTTCAATTTCCTTTTTTATTCTGAAAGGCTTTCTCTAAAGTATGTCATACTAATTCATGGCTGTTTCATGTCCTAGAGAAATCATTCAGGTTTACATTACTAACCACATTAATTTTGAGTGTTTTGAAGTACCTAAAGCATAAGTATTTCTAATTGTACAATCTTGTTGTTCTTAATTGATAACACGTGGTTGAGCATAGGAACTGTACTTATTTCTCAGTTGATTTTATATAAAGAAAAGGGTTAAGTTATCACTGGTAGGGGTCAAATTTGTGTACCATGAAGTGAATGTACAGCGGCTACTTCATGTTCTATTTTCAAACTAAAAGTTGATGCATCACCAAGAACCCAGGAAAAAGTATTGCATGTCTTTCCTCTTTCTTCTCCTATTTTGCTAAATTTTAAAATGTATGTTATGATATCATGGAATCAACATGAAAGAAGGGTATTCTGTGCAGGACAAAGCCCTGAATAAACATACACCAAGCCCAGCATAGGACTGCTTTTATAAAAGGAAAGATGGGACACCATCCATGAAACACGAACAAATGAAAGATGATTTGAATTCCTGAAATGTTCTTGGTGTTTAAACATAACTTAGTTAGGAAGCCACAAGTCTTTCCTGAAATCTCTTGATCTTGCACAAACATGTATTCAAGTCATGGACAAACTGCTCAAGGTCAGTGACAGAGGGGACAACAAGCTAAGCCTACTCAGTCAATGACAGTGAGCACTTCATATGGCACTGAGACATTCTCTTTAACTGAAAAAAAGCCCATTACTACAAATTAAAATTGAATTAACTGTGCTGAATAATGAGAGGTGACACTGTTTTTGTAATACTTTAACAAATCAAACCCAAATTTTTGACTTTATCATGCAAGCTCTGGTCCATTACAATCACTGACTTGAATAATGCTTCAGAAGAAAGTTCCAGTTTGCTTAGGAATCCTGATACCAACACAAAGCTGAGCTTCTCTTCTGAATCAAAGCTGTATTGCTCTGGCCACTGACTCTACCTCTACCTTAAATGCAGGCCAGCTATCTCCATGCAGATTCCAATGGCTCTAAGCAGCACTCAGCACTTCTCAGGGGACACATCAGCACTTCACAGTATCAGGAACCTAAAAAGAATTTTTTTTTTGTTTTCCAATTTCTCTATTCCTTTTGTTAATACACAACCTGTTCTCTTTTCAAATATTGGCAACAACCAACAGGGTGATGTGCTGCATTGTCCATGCCCTGTGTGGACTGTGTGTGGTCTATCAAGTTTCTTTTGTTTCCATGCCACTATTTTTCTTCTGCAGCAGGGGCAAAGAAACATATTAGTGGCTCCTGATTTAATAAATAACACCCAGTAGAATCCAAGCTGTGAATTTCTGTACACATGTTTTTGCTTACTACTTCTGGCTACCAACTGTGTTTTCAGCACAGAATAATAAGGTTTTAAAACAGAATCTTTGGTTTTATAATCTTGCTTGCTAAACTCCAGTTTGAGTCAGTCGCATCTCCTTTTTCTGGATCAAGAAAATATAGAATGCTTCCTCTTGATTTTAGGCTCACTGTGCCTGCTTCAAGTTTCACTCTTGTATTTCCTGACACAAGGCTGAGACACGATTTATGTGGTCCATAATAAAGGATGAATGGAAGTTAAAAGAAAGGACAAAGCCAGGAGACCAAAATGGAAGAGCATAAAAGATCAAGCAAGTGGAGTACTTCAAGATGAAGCCTCACATTTTCTATCATCCCTATCGAAAATGAAGCATTAAATTGTGCCTTTGAACTGGATCAACTGTGCTTGAGTTTTTTCCCAGTGATGTTAATAACATAATTTCTGTTAATTTCAATAGGTTCAGATTTCATTCCACCTCAAACACCAAAGAACCAAAGTAGCTAATGACATTTGACTTGATTTCCATAGCTGAGATTCTTAGTATTTGCTGAAAACAAGCTCGAGCTTGTTTTATCTGTCTTGACACATCAGAGCAGAGACCATCCTTTGGATGAACTAGAAACTGCAGTCTCTCACTAGAATTGTTCTGGTGTAAATGGACCAAGGTCTTACCTTTAATTCCATGGCTTCTTCTGGCTGCTGTGTGCTGCTTTTTCATCAGATCTTGGAAAGGTTTCCTTTGTGTACCAGAATAATAAACCAATCTTCCCATGTTTGGGCAGTCAAATGTAAGTCAGTGTCTTGCAAAAAGTGCACTGTTTGCTTTTTCTCCTAAGTGATAGCATGGGAGGCATGACTGGATATTTTTGAAATGTGTCTTAAAATGATTAAAATAATCAATTGAGGTTCCTAGCCTGCTCAGAGCTAAAAATATACCATCTCTTAGAGCAGATCTATTTAGTATGATATGAATACACCTTGGAACTGATAAAGTCTAGTTATCATAATTGACTGTGAATGAGTATGCTTTAAGTGATGAGAACTGAAAAGCTTTTCAGCCTCTCTGCAGTATATTCACAAAAAGTGAAATGTAAAACCCATGAAAAAATGCAAAATAATATTTTAAGCAATGTGCTTAACTCCTGCCTAACACCAAAGCGTTCCTTTCAATCCATACTTGCCAAAGACATTTTCTGAGATGCATCCTATACTAAACTTATTACAGAATAAATATTAATTTCAGTGGGGACAAAGTATTATGCAGCATGGTTTCTATCAAAATGAAATTTTAACATGCTTTACAAGTTTGCAAAACTCCTGCATAAAGTATTCTGAAACAAGTTAAGCCAAAAATAAGCAATGCTTTTAATGAAAGCACTGTTAAGCAGCTGAGGTGTCTGTTTCCAAATTTTTAAAGGATCAGAAGTTTAGGTGCTTTCACAGATAAAAACAATCACAAGAAGAGAAAATACTAAGAAAACAAAAATGTAAAAAGCCTCATCTAAATATAGAAATCCTTATTATTTCTGTTGCTATTATATTTTGAGTGACCCAAATACTTGATTAGATCACAGCAGGTAAGTTATGATACATTATATAATGCAAAAGAATTCAAAGCACATTATATGTAGTTAATGCACAGGAAAAATAAAAGAGTAATCAGCTAAATTAGAATATATTTATCTTCATGTATATAACTGTAGAAAATGCCTTAGGCTGGCTTCTATTTGTTCTTTTCATAAAAGCTTGAAAATGACAAGATCTCTGGATTATTTTAAAATGAAGTTATGGCCATTAGAAGAGCAATCTCAGAACAGATTTGATCTCAGGCTCCTTTCTGGAGCAAGACATGCACTTCAACAAACTATTCTTCTTCTTCTTCAGGGCTCTACTTAACTGTTCTCACTGTTGTACAGTGTCTAAAGAGAAGCTCATTTTGAGAGGTGCTGAGCATCTGTAACTTAAGCCAGGAACTTCATGAAAATAAAACCCTGCTATCCTGTGTGAAGTTACAAAGTCAATTCTTTTGTGCCACAAACAGGAACTTGTTTGTACATCTCAAACAAATTTACATCCTTAGCATCAGTAAATGGATGTGATATAACTGTGATATATTTAAGAGTAAAAGAGGTGAGATAGTATTATTTTTCTTGCATCAAATTTCACCCAATTATCTGGAATACTATATATATACTATATAATGCTTACCTTCCTGGTACAGTGATTAAAACAAGCCAGGACAGCAGCTTTAAAATACTTTTTTTGTTTCTTCCAGCAATATTACTATTAGGTGAAGAGAATAACCTTTGATTTTCAAAGTTCCTAAAGTCTTTATGTCCTAATAAGAAAAAGTTTTGAACAAAGTTTTGAAGTTCTCTAGGGGTTTTATAGTTTAAAACTTTTTGTAAAATCTTTTGTAAGAGTGTAGTGTAAGAGAAACAGGTTTTTTTCTTTCTAAATCTGCAGTTAAATGCCACTGTTTTGGGCCAATTCATTGTAATTTAATAATAACATATAGTCATAGAATAATTTTGGGAGTCACAAACTAACTTTGGGGGTTAAGGTTCTCTGAAAACCATATAGCCAATCTCCCTGATAATGGGAGCAAGAGTAACTTTAGACATTTGACCACTTTTCTAAGGGCCTTGTGCTGTCAGGTTTTCAAGACCTCCAAGGTGGAACTGTCACAGCCTGTGGGTTTCACTTTTTTGGAGAAAAATTCAATCCTTGTGTCTAACTGGAATATCTCCTGCTGCAACTCATAACTGCTGCTCATCCTGGTGTAGTTCATCTCTGAAAAAATCCTTTCCTTCTCTGCAATGCCTATTACGGCAAGGGAAGACTGCAATTTGCTTCCTCTATAAGTGGAACCTTCTCCCTAGGTGGAACCAAGGCAGCTCCTTCAGTCATTTTTCCTCTGTTCTATGTGTCACTCACATGAACTTTTACTTTGGTGGCTCTTCTTTGGCCTTCTCCAGTTTGGTAATCTCCTTCTGTGATTATCCTCTCTTAGTATTTCAGATATGCCAGCTGACATCTCTCAATCTACTGGCTACACTCTTGCCATTCAGAAATAATGTAGAAAGAGAGGAAATATTCTAGTTTGCTACAATGGAAAAATATCACCTTTTTCCAATGTTGATACTTCAAACTTAAGAGTGCAAGTAGAACAGACGTGACTAAAGGGACTGTATTATAAATGTGCTTTCAGTGTCAATGAATTAGAGCTATTAATTGGATTTTAACCCAGCTGATATGATGCAGTGCTTGTAAAAGCTGAGCAACTTCCAAAGCAAGCTAAAAAAATGTGTATTTTTCATTGCTTGTTTTAATAAGGATTGAAATTAGTCACTAATGCATAATAACTTTATGCTGTTTTAAACCTGAATTTATCAGAAATTTAACAAGAAATATGTTATTGGGAGCACAACTGCATATATTAGGCAAAGTCTAATTGCATGAAGTGTCACAATGGCAAAATACTTTCTTTTGATGGTTAGTTACAGCTGTGTTCTTGGATTATGAATTACAATGCAGATGGCAAAAACAAGAAAACAACCTTCCTTTCCACTTTTTAATGGTGAAATTGAATCATTATAGCTGAGAATTCAAATGAAACCCCAAGCCCAATTTGTGGGCAGTAAAGTGGTTGAACAAAATTACAGTACTTTTATGGATTCTAAGCGTACTTTTTATATATTTGCTTCTACCCCAGAGTATAATTTTCAGAGAATTTTCAAAAAAAAAAAAAAGAAACCATCCTTTACAAATGCAAGCTGAAAATATTTTAAACACAAAGCTGATTTGTGACACTTAAAAATTAGACAATAATTATGAAGCAGTATCCTTCAGACCATTTTCCAGTCACAACTTTTTCCGGAATTTAAAAGACTACAATCTAATTAAAAAAAAAAAAAAAAAAAAATCCAGAGCCACATTTTAGCAGCCTTGGAAAAAAAAAACAAACAAACAAAGAACAAAGCAAGAAACAAAACACGAGCAAGAAGCCATATGTATCTTTTAGTTTGCATAAAAAAACCCCAGTGTATGCTATTGAGTAATAACAATGAAACCAGTAAGCTGAGTATTGAGGAGGGTAAGTTTGGCTGCACAGTCCAACTTTGAGTATGCACTAGAGGCAGTAAACACAGGAGACTTTTTTGGTCTAACCACCTCTGTGGAGTACAAACAGGCCTTGATTCTTTACTCTGCCTTCTGTCTTCAGGCCTCCTCTCTATGTTGAAAAGAAACATGTCAGATTCTGGAGAAGGGCCAAGGGCAGGGGAAACAACTAGACAATGGAGTACAAAGGCATCTAATCACTTTTTACTCTGATCAATAAATAATCCTTGTGTTCCATGCTGTCTCTGGACTTCAGGAAAGTAGCTTCTTTGGCTTCCACTACCCAGATGGACAAACAACCATATCCAGGCTACTAAATCAAACTCTGCCTGCAGCACCATCTTCTCATACTGTTAAGTTGCTGCCTGAGTTTGGGGTTTGAATCAGAATATTATGTCAATTTCTTTTTAGTTTAACAATCTTGAAAACAATTATTCTGTGCCATTAGATAACAAAAAAATCATGTATGTCTCCAAGCAAATGGCCAAACTTTTTGGATAACCTCAGAGACTGCTCAGATGTGTTGCTGACAGACTCCTGACAACCCTATTTGATACCGGATATATTGAACAGATAGATCTGGACAACGAAGAGAAGATACCACATCCTATTGCTTGCAGAACAGAAGAATTCAACATGGCTGGCCACTGGGACACTTTACAAAAGTGACTTAAGGCATTACACATTTAACTGCTATAATTATTAGAACCCTTAAAAGTTAGATTTTCAGCAGCTGCTTTTCTAAAGGAAAAGTCTCAACAAAGAAAGCCCAGCCTGTCTTATGACAGTCAAGGCACCTGACAAAACCTGATAGGCACCATCAGTGGTGTCTATGGTTGACAAAAGGCAAGATCTTACAGAAATAAATTAGCTTTGAAATATTGGAGGAGGAAGCACTAGAGGAGACACTGGAGAGGAAGTAGAAGACTTTCAAGTAAGATTTATGGATGGTTTTGTCTATCAGTCAGTGCTAGTTCAGACATCTCACCTTCCCTTTTTCTATCCAAGAGTTATACAAGTTACTGCTCTGAGCAGAACTGATACTTCTCAGTGCAGAGATTGTGTGACAGAATGACTGACAATGGTCAGCCAGCCAACTGGTTGGAAATGTAACCCTGTACACAGCTCTTCCTTGCAAAATTCAGTATTTTCTTTTATAGAACTATTTTTTAGGTTTGCTAGACAAAGAGCAAATGCAATTTTGCATTTTGTAACTAAAGAAGAAATACAAAAGACAAGCTAGTCATGCTAAAGGTCCAACTACTGCAGTATTGTGTTTCAAGAAATTGTCTAAATAAATATTTAGATTAAATTATAACAAGGGATGCAGCTGTGATATTATGCCCAGTTCATTTTGAGCCTACATTCGTTTTAAGCTCTGTGAACTTCCTATGTGAGGTGTAATTTCACTCATTCAAACACCATTATAGTTTTTTTTTTTTTCTTCACTTGTAAATAAAAAGCATTTTAGAGATGAATCTATACAAATAATGAAAAGTTCTTTAGAAATTAAAGTTCTTTAAATGTTTATAGATTTAGAATCATAGAATTGGTACCAAAATGTTGGCATGTTGAAACACTCTCAGAGAAAAACTTCCTATGTAATTGTAAACTGTAATCTATGATGTGTCCCCTAAAAAGTAAGTTTGTTACAAATGGTTTCTGGATAACTAGACAGGTCATATATATCTCACATATTAAATACCAGGCAATATAAATTTGGCATGGCTGATGTCATGCTTTTATAGCTCTTCTCTGTCAACAAAGCACTAAACCAAGTTTCTCAAAAATAATTTTGTTGATCTAGTAAGGTGTTTTCTACTTCATGCATTTTATGCACTTTTAGACAGTTTTACAGACATTTATGTATTATGGACAGACCATGTACACTGAGACCTGTCTAGAAAATGACGTTTTTCTAGAAGGGTATTAATTTGTTCTGATTCCTTGTAGAGCTAATTATAAAATTACTCCTTCTGACTCATTACAGAATAGACTGAGTTCTCATTCATAAGTTTGTTTACATCTATTCTTTTAAGTCTTGATTGTATACCCTGCTTCTTAACAAATTCAGTAAATTTCAATATTTATTGAGTTAACATGTTAACTACCGTTAAGTAGCAAAGCCACTGCCTGGATCACTGGTGTCTAGCACCTTCCAAACTGCATATGTGAAGAAAGTAAATCTGTTTTCAACATCTTAGATCACTTTGAAAATTCTTCCTTATAACCTATGACTTTTTCAACAAAAGGTCTGTTTCTGACAGGTCCATTCTGCCCTACAGGTCACCTATAGGAAAGATGTAAATCTTCAACAGGAAAATTAAAGTCTATAAAAATAATTCATTTAGTGAATGCATTATTTTAGAAAAGCTACTGAACACCAGTCAAATTAGTCATGAGCACTTCAAAATAATGTGAAAACATAGATGGATAGAGTAACCTATAAATGTATCTTAGTGCTAGAAATTCTGAAAGACACATGAAGTTGTACACCATACCTTTAAAACAACCTTACCAATATATTGCTAGTGTCCTGTACCGAGGATATAAGGTGTATATTCTAAATCAATCTTGAGTCAAAGAGTTAAAGAATTTACTTCCATTTAAAACTTTAGTCAAGCTTTTTTATGTACAACTGTGCAATCACCAGCCTTTACAAGTCACAAGTAGTCTACTCTGAATAAGAGTGAGTTCTGGCTCTGGTCCCTGGCCTTGGCACAGAGGGGCTGAATTTTTCTCTATTTAGTATCTGTGCATTTAAAAAATAAATTTCCTATCCTGAAGGACAGAGAGCCTAAAGCAGGATCTAATCTACTTTAACCTGCCTCACAGGCATAAATCACTTCTCTATCCAAATTCAGTTGAGAGACAACATTACTATTAAAACAATTCCCCATGTCCTGGATAGCAAACAAAAAAACCTTTCCCATTGTTTCATATGAGATATTTTGCTAAAAATATGCATACATTGACTTGCAGCATCTAAAATACCAGCACAACCTTAAAAAAAATAGAAAAATTTTAACATTTCACCATTTTAACAGCCATTTAATAAATCAGTTCTCTTGACTGGATAGTTTGGGTAGCAATAGCAAGATTGCCACCTCCATGACTCAAGAACAATTTTAGTTACTTTTATCCTTTTAAAATGTCATTTCAAACATACTCACAAATCACTGTTTTCTAATTGCTTCTGTATATTATAAGCTGAATAATTTTCCAAAGTACTAAAGCACTAATATAACTTTTCCCTTTTTTTTTTCCCTTTTTTCTGCTTGAACTATTATACCTGGTGATTATATTTTCTTAACAGGAAACCAAAAAAATTAAAAGTGAAAATTTCCTCTTCTAGGTTCACAATTCTTCTCACATTTTCCATTGAGAATAAATTAATAGAATTCAGTAGAAAACCAAGCTTAAGTTTTACAGTCCATTTCAGATGGCATCATGATATTTAAAAATATTTTTGTTCAGCCAAATTATATATGTTAGTCATAACAAATATTTCATTTTAGTTAGTGCCTGCAAAGCTTGAGCTAGTGACTGTAATTTGATTTTAAAAGTATTTATTTACCTGCTTCACTGTTACTCAGTAAGATGTTCTTAATGACTGTTTAGTTTCTACTCACGTGAGTAGTTCTTCACAACTGCTGAGTATATAGCAATTACTCACATGAGAATGCATAGACCTACATACAAACATATGAAGGTTAAGATTCCAGTTGTTCCTATGGGGATTTTTTTCCCATTGTATAATGGTATATCCATCAAGAAATTTAAGTTTCAATAAATTTCTATTGCAAATTTAAAGTATGTTGCTAAAAAAAATTAAACTTCAATGAACACAGACATTCATTATTGTAAAAATGCATCTTGATATCTTCAACTGATCTTCCTCGTCTCTCAGATTGACACTACATAATGCATTCTCTCTGTACTGGAAACTCTGTGTTTTGGAAAACATCTGGAAAAAGAGTTGATAATGCCATGTTTTATCAAATAGATTAAATCTTACCAGATGGAAAATCTTTAGTTTCAAAGCTGCATGCTGTAGATGCATCAGGGTGTTACTCTGTCATTGCACAGACTCTAAATGAGTGCCTAACCACCAGGGCTTCTCAATGGAAGAGAAAGTCCCATTACAAGTAAGATTTTTTTACATTTGAGCTGAATTATACTCAGCCCATATTAGATTTTTAAAAAATACATAGTGTTGTTGAAACTTGATAAACTCATAAGTATTAAGGGCCTTTTAGACCTACACATTTACAGAGCAGAGCCACTTTAAACACTAATTATGTAGTAATTTTAATGTTCCTACCAAACAGTCTATTTCTGTTTTCTTTTGCCTTTTTATATTCCCAGTTCATTTTTTCTTTAGTATTAAAAAGGCATTGTGTAATATGGTGCCTGGTGAATGCAGGACGTTCTCTATTCCCAAATAAATATTCAAAATATTTTGCATACATCTTGTGAACAAGTCTTGTTAAATCATAATCCGATGACTTATAAACATTCATCATTCCTATATGGAAGTATAATCTAGTCAACTGCATGGTATAGCAAATCATCCTGACACGTTTATATTAATGCACATTTGAATGAGAATAAGAAAGAAATAGTCAAATTTATGTTAAAGACTTCTAAAGGCTTAACAGCATCTTACTAAGTATATATGTCAGCTTAATCTAATCCTCCTACTTCTAATACGTTCTGTGGTCTCAGCATGGCGCCCATAATGCTCTTGCATGTTATGAGAGATTGCCTCTGAGAAGTTCACCATCAGTACTACACTTTGTTCAATAAAACTTCACATCTGGTCTTAGGATGACAGAAAGCTATCTGTCTCCAATTTGCATTACAAACCTTTAGCTTCTTTTGACATCCATAACACTGGCTGTAATAATTTCCAATAACCTGTTACAATTTGCTGAGTAGATATATTCCTGGTTCTCATCTTACTGTGTCAGGTAACAACACATTTCTAATATTTATTTGGACAATTTTAAATAAATGACAACTTCTTTATACCAAAACCCCCTGTATTATCTAATCAGAGGCTCATTTGAGAAGGCTTGTGGCAGTACTTGCTCCTTTCACTCCAATGATTTTAAGTTCTAGTCAGAAAAATGCTACCTTTATTTCTTTTCTGTGCTTATGCTAGAGGAGACAATACATTTCAATTCAAGATCTTACAAGACTTATTGAAGACTATTTACTAATCTTATGACATGATGGAAGTCCTCCTGAAATCCACTAAACTGAAACAACTATCTCTGTAACCATCTTTCTTGATTTCTGAGCATCATAATTTCTACCTTTTCTATTACAGATACATGTCTTATATATGTATATATACATATATACAGATACATGTCTTATATATGTATCTTATACAGATACATGTCTTTATTCTCAGAAGAGTTCCTGCTACAAGACAGAAATCGGTTATTTGAACATGGCTCTACTCTGTGACAAAAAGAGGCTACCAAATGCACAACTGTTCAAACACTTTGAAGCAAAGGATTCATTCTCTCTATAAGACATGTATACATGTCTTATGTGTTTCACATTGAAGATATTTGAAAAAAAGTGTCTATTATTCCCTGCTACATTATTAGTATTATTTTTCTTCAGCAGAAAATGTATCTGCTGGCAGATGAAGACCCAAAAGGACAGATCTACTTGTGGGATTAACAATGTCTAACACAAGTCAGAGATCAAACGTTGTCACTAAAGGATCCTCATACAGATGGTTAGCAACCTCTACTATCTGAGCTGAATTAATAAATGGCAATTGAAAAACTGGTCTCTTAATATAATTTGCTTTCTGGCAGCCACATCAAGGAAACAAAATTTTTTAAAAGTCTGCGTATTAGGTCTGCAGATTTACAAATGAAGATCACTACTTTTCTGCTTTATCCTCTGTCCCAATAAAATGGTATTCTCTGTTTGAAAGTCAGTAGTGTAAGTAAATTTTGTCACTCACCTAGACCTACTCTGTAACTGAAAGTAACCTTTGGAGGTAGGGGAAATCACCATTGAGACACCCAAATACTCAAAATATCTTAGAACAAATCTACAGAAAAAGGTATGAGGAAGTTTTGGCCATCCTCAGAGCTGACAAGACATAGCCACTGCTACTGTGGAAACCACTACTGTTCCCTCTTGGGGATCTGCCTCATTCAAATATGAGCTATTCAAAGAACAGGAATAAGCTGAAAAAGCTGGATTGGAAAATGGAAGGAGCTATTATTATCAGAACTTAACAATCTCTAATACCTTGATCTGATCTTATAGAAAGGTTAAAATATCTTGGGATTCAAAAGAAAGACCTGATACTATCTCTGGTTTATTAAAACTGGGAAACACACTAAAGGACACAAAGAGTTGCAGTAGGCTTGCCTGTCAAAATTAAAGACTGCCAATATTAACAGAGAAGATAAAACACAGACTTTTGCCATCTTGCTTATGGACACTCTCAATGGGATACTGAAATTAATGGGAACAAATTGGACACCTCACACAACACTTTTTTAACTGACAGTTAATATATTTGTGATAGTATATTTTAAATTATGAGAAGTAGAATTATACTACTAGTGCAAAAGACAGTCAAGGACATCGTTCACTAATATGCTGCATTGTTTTGAAAGCTAATGATGCTTCACTGGAGACTGCATGTCTTACAAAGCTCCAAGAACACATATTACCAGTACACTTGAATATGTCCTGTGTCTTAACAACATATTAATAATTGGACTTCTGATTTTAAACCAGAAAAAGAATATATATACATATATATACATATATATATATATATATATATAAATAGTCTTCTATCAGATAGAAATTATCAGCAAGGCACACTTCAGCAACAACCACTTTAATCTGAGAAATTATTCTTGAATATATATCACACTTTTTCTTCCACTGCATGAACTTTCTAGAAATTTTTCCTACGAAGAAAAATTTTATTTTTTAATTCTTCATCAGTGAATTAGTGCTCCTTGTAAATTTAATGTATTCTATATATTCTACAGATTTGCAAGCATGTATTTCTTACCAGTGGGGATAATGATAAAATTGGTATAATGACAGGAATTATTATGACAGTGCAGAGATCTGAACACAACAAGAATGAATATATGACAATCACACAAATCTTTCAATGTCTATGCTATTGGTAGTATAAAATGAATGGAACTGAATCAAATTTTTATGCTCACAATTAATACATTATATTGAGAAATATCTTTTAAAAGCAAATGAAATTTGTTTGGAAGTAACTATTCTATGGTCTGAGAAATATCAGAAAGAAAGCAGGCGAAACAGTAATGTTAATCCCATGCCAGAAACATGTTTCATCAGGTTTCCTTTTAGCTCTTAAACAAGATGTAGTAAAAACAACAACATTCTGTCAGACTATATGTTCATTCCTTGCTTCCTGGATTAAATATGCTTATTCTATGCCACATTTTTATAGCTTTCAATTCCTGTACTTTAAATCTATTAAACAATGTCAAGTTGAATTTTCTTCAAAAAGTGCTGGAGGTTAAGAAAAAAAAATAGGACAGTAGAATATTAGAGGGCTAACATTTATGTCAGCTAATTAATATGGATCAGTTGTGGTCTGCAAGGATTTTTAAAGTGCATGCATGTTTGAGATAAATATAGACTAAGGATCTGATTTTGTTTCTTCTTAAATTGATAACAAAGTTCTTACTGATTTCAATACAAGTATCGTCTACCAGTTTTGTAGGTTTGACAGATAAAATAAGCTTTTGTGCTCTTGCAAAATGTTAGTTATCCCAAATAAAGCATAGCCCAAAATGCTGATCTACAACATAAGATATAAACTGCAGTTGTAATATTACATTTATTGCTCTGTGTTCTCTTTACTTGGTAAGGGAATGAGATTCTAAAAAAATAAACATTGGGGGAAAACCCAACAAATTTGTCTGTATAGCAAGTTCTATTTAAATAAGTTAGTTAGAAATCAGCCCATGTTCAAAACCAGAAACCCTCTATTCCAGAGGATACAACACCATGTCCTTATTTTAAAACATTAATATTTCATTATTTATTCTCAAAAGAGTTCCTGCTACAAGACAGAAATTGGTTATTTGAACATGGTTCTACTCTGTGACAAAAAGAGGCTACCAAATGCACAACTGTTCAAACATTTTGAAGCAAAGGATTCATTCTCTCTATACTGAATTCTAACGTGGATGGATTTCTCTTTCATGGAATCACAGGATAACTCAGACTATAGCAAAATCATATAATCCAACTTCCTACTCAAAATCAGATGTGAGATTAGAACTAAAGTAATCCAGGACTTTATCCTGTTTAGATTTCAGGAAGTCCAAGAACAGAGCCTTTCAATATGAGGAACATGCCTGGTAGCCAGAAAAAGGAAAAATCTATTTTAATTGTAGAACTGTAGAATTATTTGAGTTGGAAAAGGCTTCCAAGATCATTGAGTCCAGCTGTAAATCTAACACTGCCAGGTCTACCACTAAGCCATGTCCCTAAGCATCAAGTCTGCTACACATCTTTCAAGTACTGCTGGGGTGGTGACTCCACCACTTCCCTGGGCAGCCTGTTCCAATGCTTGATAACCTTTTTGGTGAAGAAATTATTCCTAATATTCAAACTCAGCCTCCCTTAGTGCAACTTGAGGCTCTTTCCTCTTGTTTTGTCACTTGTTACTTGGGAGAAGAGTTTAACCCACCCTGGATACCAGCTCCTTTCAGGCAGTTGTAGAGACTGGTAGGGTCTCCTCTGAGCCTCTTTTTCTCTAGGCTAAAACCCTCCAGTTCCCTCAGCCTGCCCTCATATAACTTACTCTCTAGACCCTTCACCAGCTCTGTTGTGCTTCTCCAGCACTTCAGTGACATGCTCCAGCACTTCAGTGTCTCATTTGCAGTGAGGGCCCCAAAACTGAACACAGGACTTGAGGTGTGGCCTCACCAGTGGGGAGTATAGGTAGACAATCACTGTCCTCTTCCTGTTGGTCACACTAATGCTGATACAGGCCCGGATGCTATTGGCCTTCTTGGCCACCTATCCTTAAAGCACTCCTCTAAAATTTTTTCTTTTCCAATGAAATCTGATGTAGAAGTAAACAAGAAGTACCAGTATTACACCTGGTTCCTGTCATGGTTAAGTCTTACCTTTTTGTAGTGTTTCAGCATCAAAGACATGCTCCTTGAAGAAAGCTCTGAAGGACAAAGGACTGGCACTGTAGTCTTCTGAAAGTTTCTCGACAGCTTGTTTAAACATAGCAACTAAGTCATGAAGAGGTCCATCTAAACCAAAGTGAGAAGTAAATGATGAAACCAAGCTCAGGCGTATCGAGATTGATGCACAAGATGCAGAACTAGACTCCACAGATTCACACTCAATTTGGAACCCCTCTGACAACATCTTCATTGCAAAATGTTTCCTTTGGAGTGGATTATCAACTACTGCAACAACATGCCATTCAATGGCAGCATCTCTGGGTAGGTGAGATATTACAACCACAGCAAGCAACCCACATACTGCAGTTTCATCATGATACATCTCTGAATCTTCAGCCTAAAAGGTAAACAAAATATTGTCCATATTACAGAGTTGTAGAAATCAATGTTGCTCATATTCAGTTAAAATATTAAAAAAGTACAGTTATTTCATGGAAACTGCTTTTTCCCCTCAACTTTCCTTATTGAAAAGTCATCTTGAGCAATTATGAATTTATCTGACAGTATCTCTTTGCAATCTCAAACCATTACTATGCCTGTACCATTTAAAAAAAATCTGATCATAATTTATTTTTCACTCATTCTTCAGCCAAGAGAAGTCATTTTGTATATGGTGATTTTTGTTTGTACCAAAGGTTTTTGAAGAATAAAAAAATGGTAGGAACTACCAAAACTACAGAAATGAATCAGTAAATAACATAAGTTTTATTTTAAAAGTTGGAGTATGAAAGATTCAGTTCAGATACAGCAAAAATATAGTTCAGATAGTTCTAAAGAACACAATTACCCTGTCCAAACCCTCTTAGAAGATAGAATGTGTTTTTTAAATAGCAGAGCTCATTGAGAACATATATTTAAATTGCTTTCACATCAACCAGAATGTGTAATTAGCTAACTTGGTCAGCTACATCTGAGTAAATGAGTTCCTTTTCTTCAGATGATTTTAAATAGCTTTCTAATAGCTGAGCAGCTGGAATTTTTTTGACCAGTGGATTAGTTTTTTCCTTACTTTTCCCGCAATTTTTATGAGGAGACAGTATATTAGCAATTTTTAATATTAGTTACTTATACCATCTTCTGTACACAGATAATAATTTTTTTTGTATGCCAGTTTGCTTTTTGCTTACATTCCAGTATATACTGTTAATACTGTCCATTGCGTGAGCTCTGAAAGGAAAAAATAATAACAAGGCAAACCTGTCATTTTGTCGAAGTCGATAAGGACATAGAACTCACAGTACCTTCAATTCACAAGCTCAATTTTCAACCACTTGCTCTCAACTTCGAGTGGAAGAAATAATGACACATTCCAGGCACTTTATTTCAAAATTCACTCACAAAATTATTGACAAGAATTTTGCACAGAATATCTTTGATTCTTGACCCTTGTGAGCTGTTTACATGAAAAATGTACTTACTTCTATATTAATGATAGTGGAGTGCAATTCTATGCCAAACATGTAGCAATTGCTTTAGCATTTCTGGTTTTGATATGGTAACAGAAATAGGGACAATTTGTCTCAAATTGCAATCACTTCAGTCATAATAAAATCTCATGGAGTACTGTTTGCTTTCAGTACTTTCATTAGGCTGGCCAGGGCTGTTATTAAGGTAGCTACACATAAATGTTATATTAGCACTTAACAGGAGCACAGTATTCTCCTCTAGGAGATGAATTCTAACCTTGTCAATATAATTCTGCTCTGAGTACTGTAAAACAGTTTGAAAAGATGAAATACTGGAGCTTTGCACTGAGAAAAAAAAAAGTCATGCTCATTCAGGCTTAAAGGCCATTTTGCTGGCCCAAGGTGCTGAGGTACTGGTTAGAAAAAAACAGTCTAAAGAAGCTCTCTCAGGTCACATAAAGCACTAAGACAAACTTTTCTACTTCCCTGTACTTGTCTTAGGTTGTTAAATCAATTACTTGCTATTTCTGCTTGCCTTCAGCTGTCATTTAGAATATGAAGAACTACATGAAAATTAAGGCCAGGAGAAAGTACATTTCCAAATTTAACAAATGAGAATCATTCTGTGTGAAAGACTACTCATGGTGCACCTGTATGGTACCATAACACTCATAACCTTTAACTTCAGAGTTTGCACAAAGCACAAATGATAGAGTTAGTAGGGACTAATAATCTTTCATCAGTGGCTACAGAATCATATAGAAATTCTTCTAACAGTGACCTCTTCTGACTTATTTTCAAGAAATCACTGACATTTGTGTTATACTTGGATGCTGCATTTCGATTTACCTTTCAGAAACTTACAATTTTCTTAAAGAACTGAATAGCTTTATAATAGCCTATCTAGTAAATGAGGATGAATACATAAAGTCTGCTAAGAAATTATATGATGCTAAAACAGTATAAGTAAGAATTAAGAGTGAAAATAAAGATGAATTATTTTATTGGCTAAATTGTTTTTACAATTGATTCTGCATTCTCATCAATGAGATTCATCACTTCTGGCAGACAGCTGTGGGACTTTGAATAAAAACTTGTTTTTAGAGTTCTTGCCCAAGGATACTGCTAGACTGTTCCATAAAGAAGCACAGGTTTTGGTCTAGTCTTTATTCTACAGCTTCAGAGTCCCGATCAGAAAAAAATGAGGTAGAAGATCATATAGCTTGGGTTATAATTTTTGAGAAAAAACTATCAAATATTTATTGGGAAGCTCTAAGATTCTTGTTGAAAGACAAGAAATCTGTTGGGGCAAATGCTGTTGGAAAGCAGTGATTCCTTAAAAGTATGCATTACCTGAATTTTACAAATCTTTATGAATGTCATTAATCTGTAGGTGTAGTTGTCATCTTTGTCATATTTGTCCTTTAAACCCTTTTTTCTAGCTATCAGTTTCCAAATGATTTTCATTGCATGGGAAAAGCGTGTTGAAGTTTCTAATTTCCATTTGTTAGCCTTTCTATTGGATTTAATCCTTTCAAGGAACATATACTACAAGGTAGCTCTCTGCACTAAGAGAAGTTTGAATGTCATAGGGGAAAATAAGGAGATCTAAAGGTTCAATGGCTGACTGCTGAGATTTATGGAGAAAGATGCTATTTATGTGCTATACTTTTACATGGTCTGATTTAAAGAGGGCTGGAGAAGGACAGCAAGTAACATCTGTTCCGCATGCAGGAGACACACTCTGAAAATAAATGGTTCTACAATAATGACTTTTTTCAGGAATGGACGTGAACTGGATCATCTCAGAGACCACACTGTGACAGAACTCCAATTCTGTCATGCTAGGAAATGGTAGATCCCAAAATTTTGGACAAAGATTTGGTAAGACAAGTTATTTAGCTCCAACTGAATCTCACATTAGACTGTCCTCAAGACATGTTTCATGTCTTCCCTTTGCCAACAGGATCACTCGCTACTTAATTTATCAAAGATGCAAAAGATTGAGATCCAGAAAATTTGAAAAAGGAAGCCAAGAGGCAGATTTTTCTAAATACATGCATTGTATCTATATAATTCCATATATGCATTGTATCTATATCATGCCATATCCAGAGAAGGACTACAAACATTTTTTAAACACATCACTTTACAAAAACCCCATAACTCAACAAAAGACTTTTCCCACCTCGAGGAAAATACTGATATTCTTCTGGCAATACAATGCATATTTCAATAACTCACAGGAAAACCAAAGGTACAGAGTACATTTAAGTATGACTGAGAAAGTGACTCTACTTCTATTGTAAACACTGAAAAAACTGCCATGCTAAGCTAAGTGACATCTTGGAAAGTCTTCATGGACTGGTTAATACAGAATCACAGAAGCTGACAGCAGTTAAGAAAACAAGTAAAGAAAGAAGACAAAGTGGGTAACTTTATGCCACTGTAAAAATTCACAATTCACCAACATCTTGAGTAAGATAAACAGCTCTGGATCTCTCAACTGAAAAAGGGAATACTAGATCCAAAATATATTCAGAGGAGGACAAGCATGATCAAAAGCTCTGGAGGTCCAATTGGAAATGTTCTGCAGCCTTCTTAATGAGAAGACAGAGGCTTATGAAGTCATACATGACATAAAGAGAGTGGATAGGGATAAGAACTGATTTTGCACACTTGTTATTCTGTACTAAGAGCTATGGACCATCAAATGACATTAGTATGAGCATGGTTTCAAAATGAACGATGGTGGGTGACACTTACAACTCCTTGATCAAGAATGCCCTGGTTGCAAGAACTTTACAGGGCTTCAAGGAGAGCCTGAATGAGTTTTTAGAACATAGATTCAGTGAGCATTATAAAAGAGACAAAATTCCTAGATAATTTTAAATTTATATGTTACTAATTTATGTAAAGATTATGATTTATATAACAAAATGTATTTGATCAACTTAAATATGAATTAAAATAGTTTGAGGTTAGGAGACTATTACAGTAGATTTATGCTTTTACTGGTTTTACTATTCACTTCTGCTTAGGGCTACTGTTTGGAGTCAAAATACCAAGCAAGGTCTACACCATGATGGTGATTGTTCCATTCTTCAATAAGCACTTATGCTGATACTAGTGGTGCGTTTGGTACAGAACTGGGATTTCTTGTACGGACTCACAGATTTTTCACAATTAGTCTCTTCCAACATTTCCATGATTCTAAAGGGATTTTATGTTCATCTGTGATATTCCAGACTGATTTTATAGATGAATTATGAACACCAAGTCAAGCAGATGATTGCAGGTAACAGCTTTGAGAGCCTAAGCTTCTTCAGCAGAGGTACTGGCACCAGAATATTGGGCTGTAAGAAGAGGGAGTTAAATGTGGTTACTCCTTCTGAAGAAAAAAGGTTCCTCTTCTTTTTCCAAAAGGAGAATCACATACAGAACTGTAACACTACTTTTAGAGGGACATTTCTTCATTTCTGTCTTAACTGATAGAGATAGCATGGACACCTAAAACACAACAGTCCCAGACATTGCCAAGCAGAAGGCTTGTCTGCTTTAGGCAAATGCCAGAGGAACGAGGGTTTGGAGCTGCCTTACACTGGAGCCATCCAGACAGACTGTTCTGTGTTAACTCCTCTAAAGCAGTTCTGTGATGGATGCTCAATCCCAATCTGCAGAAGTGTACAGATGTTTGGTTAGAAATAGAAAGGGTCAAAAGGCTTGACTGAATACTTGTTGAAGGCCATAGTAGTACAGTTATTAAGCAACATACAATTTAGTAAAGTATCTAATAATGAGAAACAAGAATGGGAACTTCCTGGACTTTGTATTTCTGCCTAAACTGAAGTGAAAAGGCAGATTGGTAGAATCATTCCTTAGCTAACACTTTTATCAATGTGTTTACTTCAGGTATAGCTCTTTCATATCCCAAGAAGCAAGGTGAACAACAGGGGTTGTCAGTGGGTTCCTAAACTTGTAATTAACCCTACATAAGTACAAAAGTGTTATCTGAACTGCTGCATGCATAGTACTCTCCTGAGCATTGCACTTGTACAAGAAATTATCACACTGGTTCACAGTACTACCAAATCCTTGCATTTTCTGTGACTCAGTTCTTAATAAAGATTCACCTAATTTTCATTGTGCATATTCAGAGAACCACAAAATACTCTCACACTAATGAATGCCTGATGTATTTACAATACTGCTACAAACCAAACCAGAATCCAATAGAATGAGCAGAGTTAAATGAAAAACACTTGGCAGTAAGGGTTGTTAGGGCTGTTCTACAAAAACCACAGAGTTTTGTTTTAAAGGGGCTAACCTTATAAATAGAATTATTTTTTTGTAATACAAAAAATAATCCAAGGCAGAACTATTAAAATTACAATGAAAACAAAGGAATAATGAGTTAAACCTACCTTCGGTCTATTGTATAAGTATTTAACTATTTTGCTTAATTGAACTGAAAAACGTACACATTTTGGCCTTTAACATTTATTATATAAATTTGTTTGACTATCCTCCCTTTGTTCTAAATGAGAAATATTCTTTTTGTTGTGTTAGTTAGGACTAAGGACTATCCATCTCTCAGCTGAATATGGAATCAGGCTATAAGAGGCAGAGATGAATGCATAATTGCTATCTCTACAAAGAAGTGACTTGGAGAACAAAAAGAAAGATACTGTGATGTTACTTTTAGAAGCTGAGTTTATGAAAACCTTATATGGTATGCATTATTACACCATTACAGTGGCAAGATTAACGTGCTTTTAAATAATACATTTAAAATTTCTTTTACACTGCCTGCATTAAACAGAGTGCATCAAACTCTTGAGATCCAGTTTTGAGCTTTGCTAGAGTCTCTTACAACAATAGGTTTATGACTTAAAAAAGTAAAGATTCCACTAGGAAAACTGCATAAGAATAAAAATGTCAGTTCCTAAAGAAAGTAGGATAGAAGCAATTCTTTTCAACATCCTAGTTGGTCTAATAAATAGGCCACATGCATTCCTGGTATAACACGTCTGAATTCAAATAATGAATACCACAGTGTTTTATAATAATAAAATTGCTAAGAATGTTCCTTTTGGAAAGCTTACAAAGATAAGAAAGTCAGACATTTAGTATTTCTTTCTGAAATAAAACAAATTATTTGGTGTATGTCAAAAAGATATTAACACAAAACTGGAAGACTAAAAATGAAGTCTAATAAACTGAATATTTGTATAGAATAAATACTGTAAATATAAAAAGAAACAAGTTCTTCAGAAATTCTTGTCCTCTCTACTCACTCCTCAACATGTTGGACAAAGCTGGAGGTAGTTCAGTAATCATTGTATCATGTAGAAGTTATTTTGTACCATGTCAACTGGGAAACTGAGCCTGTACTTACTTTGGTGCCACTGAACCATGGAAAATTTAGAGCAAACCAAGTGGTTCTTTATTTTTTGTAGCAGCACCTGAGAGCACATTTTTGAGAGTAATTCCTTTTTTGTGTAGTCTTTAGCTATCTTTAGAAAACAGAAACATGAAAAAGGAAAAGCAGATATAGGGTAACAAATTCAAGTATAGAAATTTAGAGGTAGTACTATTTTTCAGAGTGCTTTCAATCAATTTTTGTGATTCAAATGGATTTCTAATGAATGTATTCTTTTGATATAATGATTATAATTCTGCCTGCACACATTAGAAAAAAATACAAATTAAATTTTCACCTTTATAATTCTGAAAAAAATCTGCATGTAGCTATAGTAATGATGCAAAATTAATAATTAGATATGAAATGATTGGCAATTAACATGCCAAGCATAACAGCTTAACTTTTCTCAGAGATGCATTTTGCAGGAGGATGAAATGACCATATCCCAAGTTATTTTAGTGGGAGTATAGGAAATTTGAAATCTATACAATATATTGATGGCTATTATTAGGAATAGACAAGGTGATGGGCTAAAATTTTATGGTAGTCAACCAAGTGTGTCAGAAGAAACTACCAGAAAAATTAAGTAACAACACTCTTAGGATGCAAATCCCACAATAAATATAGAGTAAATTTGATTTATAAGTTGAGACAGCTTTCTGGTGCATAAAGGATATGTTGAAATCCTTGCAGAATCAAAAATTTCATGATGAATTGTCTCTGAATCGTGCCACTGGAAGAATAGGTAAGCATTACAAAAAAAAAAAAAAAAAAGCAAAGCAAATATAGAACTCATGAAAATAGAGAGTTCATAAGAAATCAGTTCAATAACTTTACATGATCTATAGCTTATATTGCTCAAACAGAATAATTTAACAACTTGCCATTCAATCTTTTACCATGATTGTCAACAGAGGCCATGAAGTGGTATAAATTTTCATCATTTCTGTGTTATAGAAAAAAGGGTTCTGTTGAAATTTAAGACATAACCTTACAAGCTCTCTTTTGATTATATTTAGTATAGAAGGATATAATTTGCTTGTTAATTTTGTTTCTCTTTTCTATTGTTGGATCACTATGTTTTCATCCTTTTATTTCAGAAACTGAGAAGCTCTGACAGGATCAAAACAAGAGCAATCAGTATCACATTTCTATGAAGACATAATCAGCTTTGAACAAATCTCTAGAACAAATCAACAATTGAAAGCCTGAAGAATGTACACAGAGTCTGCAATAACTAGGCTAACACCTCTGTCTTCTGGACTCAACAACCTGGAACTTTTCTTGCAAAGGAAGCTCAAATAACTTCTTCTTAGAATAAATTGAAAGAAAACCAGAAAATGTAACTGGCCTGCTGAAAGACAGACACAGGCTTCTGCATGCACAGTAATGGAGAAGCATCTCCTACTGAAAGACTGAGACTTGCATTTTTGCATCATTGCTCAGGTAAGTATCACAATCTTGTTCTAACCCATTATCTAAAAGCAGTCTCATCCAGCCCCACAGCATCCAGTTTTCAACTACTCAATGAATTTTATACATTTCTGTCTCTCTTCAAAATACATTTCATAATTGTATGTGACAATCATGACATGACCAGAGTAAAAGAAAGATTTTAAAATTTATAATCAGTTATGGTAAGCATGTGATAATATCAAATGGAAAATATACAATACTATTTCCCCATCATTTATAGATACTATAGATATTAGTTATAGCACTGATTATTCAGATAAAAGCATGTTCAAAGTACTGCAGTGGAAGTGTCTGGAGTGAGAAACTGAGAAGCACAGACTGCAGGGGTCTAATACTAAGGCAGAATTAGACAATAATTATTAATTTTAAAAATGGACATAACTGATTTTCCCTCTTAATTACTCCCACTGATGTGTCATGTGGCAGATAAAGTCTTAAATTTTGTTTATTATAGCTGACTTAGGGAGTGGGGGTTTTATTTTTTTAATTTTTATTTTATTTAGAGAACTGTTTATGGTTTCAACAGAACTCTGATACAAGTGCTCTGATACAATATGAATACCTATATCTTTTTTGCCTAATTCAAAGGGGTCAAGAAAGGGTTTTCACTTTTGTAAAGTCCATACAAGTCTTTGTTTGTTTACCTTACTCTGCAGAAATAGTCATGTGTACTTACCAACCTGACAAACCCTCTTCCTACTGCATGTGAAGTGCAGCCTGTTCATTCTCACCCTGTGGCATAAAGTATTTGGAACTCCTAAGGTCTGATATATTTTAGTGCAAGTATACTCACAGAGCTCAAAATGGGAATTTCTGGGTGAAATGTAATGGTCTGTGATATACAGGTCAGAATAAATAATCTAATGGTGCCTTCTGGCTGTACAAGCCACTCAAGCTATGAAATCAGTTTTACCCAATACTTCTGCTCAGCCTTTCTACCAGCACTGAAGTGCCTGAACTCTAAAATCCCACACTGAGAAGGCAACTATCTTACTCATTATGGCCTTTAACATCCCTTGCTGATAGTTTTAAATTTTTAAACAGCCCTACCTGTCGAGCCTCCTTTTATGTGCTCTCATAGTTACAGATATAATTTTGGAAGCAAAATATCTAAACACCAAGCATAATAAAAATGAAATGGGTTAAAGCTTATTAGCAGTAGGGAGCAGATGTAGCAAAATTCTGCCAGTTCCCCTACATTTCTTCCCCAGCAGGGATTTTCTGTCAAGCTGTGAGTTAGTTCTATACACTAATCCAGGCTGCTGTTGCTGCAATTGTACCTTCTTATACCTTGCTATTGTACTAAAAATTCACTTTGATTTTTGATTTCTTCCTTCTTAATAATAATATTTAAAGCAGTTCCTGCAGAGCTAAATGTAAATTCAAGCACCACATGCTAGATGCTCAAAAGGCCATGAAAATATAAAATTGATAAGAAAATAATTACATACTGAAAAGCTGTTTTATTTGCTTAAAAAATAGTAACTTTCTCTCAATGAACTAAAGGTTC
Source organism: Vidua chalybeata (assembly GCF_026979565.1). Classification (NCBI taxonomy): domain Eukaryota; kingdom Metazoa; phylum Chordata; class Aves; order Passeriformes; family Viduidae; genus Vidua; species Vidua chalybeata. The sequence goes on from NC_071535.1 coordinate 29,624,401, forward strand.
CTGAGCCAAGATGTAACCAGTTAATGACTGAAGTTAAGATCCTTGAAATACCTCTCAAACATACATCATTCAATATATCAGTTACAATGTGGAAAAAAGGGAAAAGTATTTAAGGAACAAAGTCATAAATTGATAGTAATACAAACTGAAAGTAAATGAAGTCTGCCACATGAAACATGATCACAGACTGTCACTCTGAGGGTTTTTATTCTTCATGTGTAGTGTCAAAAATAAGCATATAGGAAAATGAGTTGAACTGAAGTAAGGATGTTCAAGATGGAAAAATTTCAGTTGAAAATCATTTGCGAGTGTGTACCCAAATGGGACAGAAAATGAGCAAAGTTAATGGTCAAAATCTACTTTGTGGGCATTACAGATAACAGATTTTATGATAGTATTTGAGTTTTGGATACTGATTGCAAAGACCTTTTCTTTGAAAGTCTGCTTCCTTCTGAACTTTGACAATGAGCTCTCAAACCAGTTTTCAAACCAAATATCAGCTTTCACCTCACACATTCGAATTGCATCATTTGTTCATCTGTACCCATACAGCACTGCTAGTTACTCTTGTCAAACCTAACTAATTTTTTTAGGATTTTGTAGAATGCAAGGAAGAAAATTTTGATGCTGCAGGAAGCAGAAGTAAAACAATTTGAAAACTCTGGTGGCACTACTAAACTTCCACTAACTGTCAGGCTCTCCCTCATTGCAGTAGCCACCTTGATTATATAAGATGATATAAAGATGTGCAATCAAAAATAATTTCATAAAATCACAGAATGGCTTGAGTTGGGACCTTGAAGATCATCTAGTTCCATACACGCTGCCATGGGCAGGGACACCTTCCACTAGACCAGTTTGCTCAGCCAGGCCTTGAAGGGACCTCTAGGGATAGAGCATCCACAAATTCCATGGGGAACCTTTGCCAGTCATGGAAAAGAATTATTTAATAATATCTAATCTCAACCCACTCTTTTCCAGTCAGAAGCCATCTCCTCTTGCCTTGTCACTACATGCTCTTGTAAACATGCTCTTGCCCCATCTTTCCTTAAGGCTGCAACTAGGTCACCCTGAAGCCCTCTCTTTTCCAGGCTGAACAATCCCAATTTTCTCTGCCTTTCCTCACAGGAGAGGCTCTCCATCCCTCTGATCAGTTTGGTAGTCCAGCTCTGGACTTGCTTCAACAGGTCCACGTCCTTCCTGTGCTGAGGACTCCAGAGCTGGATACAGTCCTTTATGAGAGTTTAATGGTTTGGCATAGAAGTGAATTTTTTCAGGAAGTTGGTAGTCAAACCAATCAGTGGTCAGGTTTGGATACTGGCACTTTGGAGTGACCACTGAAGGCATGGACACGCCTCTGAGAACACAGGGGGTTAAAAGCAAGAACTCCCAGGGGAATGCTCTCTTTGGTTCCGGTCGTCGGAGAGCGCAGACTCTCCCCTGCCCAGCACAGGCTGGGTAGGGGAGGGGAAGCCATGTGGCCTGGTCGAGGTAGGCCCAGGGGGCTGAAGGACTGGAATCGGGCAGGCCCCCTGCGGATGGAAGGGTGGAGAGAGATGGAGATGCCTTTGCTCCCCCCCGCCACAGAGGGAAAGACAGAGAGCCTGACAGCACCTGGAGATTTGCCAGCAGAAGAGAAGGAGAAGGGGGGGGGGGTGGGGAAAGTGCCCAGCCTTGGGGGTTGAAATTCTGGGCTGAGATTTCAGTCATCCGGGGAGTCTAAACTTTTAACCCTTTCCTGGGAAATGAAGGATTTATAAAATATTACTCCTCCTCGATTTGAAGTAGAAGAGAGACAGTCCAGGACCTAAGATGTTAGAAGAAGAAATTTTTAAGTTGGGAGGAGATGATGGAGTAGATTTTAGCTGGACTTTTCTTGTTAACCATAGACTGAACCAAATTCTCTTGCAACAGAGAGTACATTTTTAGGAGGATACAGTAGTAAACCAAGAGACCTGCTTCAGCAACTACCAACACAAGAATGGAGAGAACAGAAAAAAGCTGAGGAGGGCATAGTGATGCCCTCTGTCTTCAGGAAGAAGATGATCTCTGTTCTTGAGACCCTTGTCCCCAGGGGAGGAAGAAATAGGGGGGACTGTGGTCCCAAGATGAGAAGCTGAACTGTTGTCTCTTTTGGTCCGTAGCAAAGTATTCTTAAAAGAGCCTTATGGGCAGTCTGTCCATACATGGTGGTGAGAGCACTGTGACATGGAAAGGAGAGTGTCACACTGACAGATTTTCTCCGGGCGGTGCCATGTGTGACATGGAAACACAGGAGGTGGCAATTGTGTTTCCTGGGGGGGGTCTATGGTACAAGAGAGACTCCTCTCTCCCTTGATGGACTGAGTATTGATTATCTGAAGGGTGGCAACTTGATCAGGAATCCTGGGTAGTGTCTCACTGTAGTTTTTTTAGAAATTAGGTGAGGGGAGGAGAAGTGTTTTAGAGAGTCTTCATCCTAGATTTAGTGTGTGTGTCTTTTATAGTAGTAGTAGTTTAATAAAGATTTTTCCCTTTATTATTAAACTTAGGCCTGCTCTGCTCTGTTCCTGATCACATCTCACAGCACTTATTTAGGAAGGTGTATTTTCATAGGGGTGCTGGCATTGCACCAGCATGAAACTGTGAGAGAGGGGGTCTCACCAGAGCAGAGCAGAGCAGAGCAGAAGAATCATCTCCTTCAACCTGCTGGCCATACTTCTTCTGATGTAACTTAGGATATGATTGGATTTCTGGCAAGCAATTTCATTTTGAATTTTTAGTAAATTTAAAAATGAAATTTTTAGTACACAATTTTTACTGGAAAAAACATTTACATTCCATCTTCTGTATATGAGTATTTTTGAGGCAAATACTGTCTTCAACAAACTAGTCAGTTACTTTCATTTTTTAATATGGTATGACTGAAAAACAAGGTTGGTTAAAAGGCATAGCATATGACTATTAGGGCTTCACATGTCTTTTATTTTAATTCAAGCCATTTACAGTGACCAATAATGTCCTACATACAGTTTGGAACGTGGATTTTGCAGGACCAGTTTTCTCCCAGTTCAGTGTTACAGAAGTCAAACTCAGGTGATTGCAATTCAGGCAGTTTCTTAAAATGCACTATAATGGGCTGCCCAAAAAGTTAGGAAAAACCTCACCTGCTCCAGTTTTTATCATCAAGCATGAATCTATATGATATATAATACAATATAATACTTTGGTGTCTCAACTACAGGTATGGGTATGGGTAAAGCAGGAGAAAGCCTTGATGCTGTGCAGGCACTGTCCAGTAACAGCCAATATTGGTCTGCTATCAACACAGCATTAGCCACAAATCCAAAACACAGGACTACAGGGGCTGCTGTAAAGAAAATTAACTCCACCCCAGCCAGACCCACTGTGAGAGAAAGTTCACAATAACCTACAAGGTCTAAGCCAAATTTTAGTTAAATGTGTAGCCATTCTCAGCAGTCCCTGCAATGAGCTATATGGAAAACAAATTTGCTCTTCTGAACATGAAGAAATGTCTCACAGATTACTACTGAAATATATAATGGGATCTTAAATCACACTCTTGAAAGTAGGTGACTCCATGAACAGAAGATTAGAGTGGAAGGTTTTCAGTAAATGGCCTTTAAGTGACATGTATTAATATATATACTTGTTAGAAGTTGTTATACTAAGAAAAAATACATATATATATTCATGGATATGCTTGTAATGTATATATATATATATATATGTATGTCTATATGCATATATTAGTATAAGAGTAGGGAGGGAGAAAAATCTTTAGACGTGTATGTCTTCTCCATGTAGCTCTGCAGAACATGCACAGACGATGAGACTATGCATTACTGTGTTTCTATCTGCAACTCCACACAAACACTCATTTGACAAATTACCAAAATCACCATTTAAAATTAAAAATTAAAAATTATCAACAATTAGTATTTTCTTCAGCTAACAGTTACATTATCTTATTTCAGACTTGCTTCTTTGTTTATATATATATAGATATAGATATAGATATATACAAAAGTAACTATTTTGGTCACCTACAGAAGATGGCCAGGGTGTTTCTACAAAGGTGCTTACAAGTGAGATGCAAAAAGACCTGCATAATATTAACACTGAATAATGTCCAAAATAAAATCAAAGTTGTATTTCAAGTGTTACTACCTGTGTTTTTGATGTTACATCCAAAGGACTGATGAGAAGTGAACAGGTATCATATCAGCTGGATGCATTTTTATTACTCACTGCTAGCTGGTATGCATGTAACTGGATATTGACCAGGAAGCACTGCTCATTTTTGCTATGCAAAAATTTAAAGAAGTTTCAAAATAAGACAGCTCACTTTCACACTGTCTTATGTGCTTTTTTGAAAATGGAGTACAGGAAAGCATAAATAATTTGGGGGTTACTTTGGCTTTTATGAATAAGAAAATTAAAACCTACTATTAATTTTGAAGACCATGTGATATCCTTCAGAGAAGAGGAGGAAGAAGAGGAAATGAAATTATTGTTATGATCAGCACACAGAACCAGAGATGAGAATAATCAAGTACTGAAACTTAGTAGGATCCCTTGGATCATAAAATAAAATAGTAAAGAAGTATTTCCACTGGAAGAATGAAGATGTTTTACCGAGTCAATTTCTTTTTTTTTCCCACTTTTGGTTTTTTAATGGTAGACGATCATTAATGTATCTGAATAGAGACAAGATTCTTTCATAGTTTCAAAAGGAAGAGGTGATATTTTGAGTTCTAATTTTGACTGAAGCTTGATGAGGGAGGACAGGTATGAATTTTCCTAGTTATTTGTGGAGTTTGTCTTCAGTGATAATTTGCTGAATCTGCTTGAGATGTTGAGTCCCAGGCAGCTTCCTCTCCACAGAGCCATTTGCTTGCCCCCCCCCCCCCCCCCCATCCCCAGCAAGATGGGAGGTACAGTAGGTAGAGCAAACATAAACATGAGAGAACTCTTGGGCTGAGGTAAGGACACTTTAGCAGGTGAAGATAATAAAACTAGCAATCCTTCATCTCCTCCCACCAGCAGACTGATGCCCAGCCAGCCTCTGGGGAATAGCCACCTTGGAAGACCAAGTTCTGAAATTTTTTTGGTTGAGCATGGTGTCATATGGCCTGGAATATCCCCTTGACTGCCTCTTGCCCCACCCAGTCTATTCACTGAGGTGCTGACTGGGAAAAAGCCTTGAACACCTTTAAAATGTGCAACATCAGCATGTTAGCCACAAATCCAAAACACAGCATCATAGAAGCTCTTATGAAGACCCAGGAAGACCCTGCACACCATTCAATAGCAACAGGAATGCTTTTCCAGGTCCTGCATAACCACAGCAAAGAGGGAAGGGAGGGAATTGCCCACAGGGAAGGGCTTTCAGTATTTAAGTTTGACTAGTTTCTGAGATTCGAGTTTTCTGACTTTTACAGAGCTTACATTGATGAGACAAATTAAAATATCATCCCTGGAAAAGACCAAGATCTAGAGTAGCTACTTAGTATTGAATATCAAACTACTTGTTGGAAGCAGTAAATTGGGAGGGATGTTTGTGGTCTGAAAGAGATTAACCTGCTACAGTTTCAGGAAGGATGAATAGTTAACAAGACTGTTTATGTAGGTTGAGGTGGTAATATGGCTCTTCTTTCAGTCCTGATCAACAGGATTACCTCATCCAAAGGAGAATAAAAAACCTTTGAAGGTGATGAAATCCTGAAATTCTATCCTTTATTGTGGGAATTTAAAGGGTCCTACATGTAATTTGGACTACAGTTTAATAGGGAAGTTTCCTGAGTGAAAGTTGCACCTTGATCACTTTTCAGCCAAAATGACATTCGTCCCTCTATAATGAGGCAGTGACAACAGATACTTGCTTCATTACTCTGTTAATGGCTTTCACACTCATCACACATCAGACTTTTGACCAGAGGTTGTGGCCTAAGCAAACAGTGGATGCCTATATACACTCTTGCACTCTTAGCACAAAAGTGACAGGCTCAAAACAGAATTAATGTTTTCAGCAAAGGAGATGAAAAATCACTCGAAACCAGTCTTATAAGGGAATTGCTGCAGGGGAAGATCAGTCAGCCTGCATGAACCAGGCTGTTTACCACCCTGAATAACCTGACATGCATTTCTTCACTCTGTCTGCCTGAAAAACAACATTCAAATGCATGGATGTATTACCTGTAAATGGCAAATAAGCTAGTGTAAATCAGTTCATGGAAATCACAGAGTTATGCTGACTTATACCAGTTGAGGATTTGATGGTATCTGTAGATATCTCCACAAATGATCACAGAAGAAATGCTCTCCTTATTTTCTATTGTTCATATTTTTTATATTCTACAAGTTAAATTCATGCGTACTCTTTAGACTATTATGCAATCATATGATTTTTATACATGTATATTCCATTTCTAAAAGTGGTTTTAGTTAAAGTCATGTTCTTTTAGTTGACTATACTAATTTTTAAACATTTTTAAGGCTCTGCTAATGTTACAAATAGAGTGTTATAATCTTTTAAGAAAAAGTTAAAGTGGCAAACCTTTCGCCTCTCATTCTTGTCCAGTGTCAAATGGCAGACTATTTCCAAGGACCTCTGGATTTCCACTATCTGGATTTGAACTGTGTTAAATATTCTCATTACAGTTGCTTCAAATGAATAGAAAAGCTTTGCCTAATCTGAACACAGGGGAAATGAAATACACTAGGCACGAGATAAAAGACACACTAGCACTGTGCAATTTAATGCACTGTGTGTTCTGAACATGGGCCATAAAAGAAGCCTGGGTTTATATATCAAACTGTGGAAAATTCAAAATAGCATCTAGTCGTAAAATAGATGTTATGAACCTGAGGGGACAAAAAAGGGGAAACAGAAACATGAGTATTCTTCCTATTGAATTTTTGATAGGCATAGGTACTGGATGTCAGCAATGGTTTTCAAAAATATTTATTTTTCTTCTAGTGCTATTACAAATTATATTAGTTAACCTATGTGAGATTTTACTGCAATGTAAATGTAGCAGTGTCCTAATCTGTCATTTTACCTTTATAATGCTTGTTTACTTCAACTACTCATATTTTGACTATTTTGTTTAAGAAACTGGTAAAAGGAGACCAATTAAGTTAATACTGCCTATAATATTATCTGTAGGACCCAGAATTTACAACAATTTTTGGAAATCTAACAATTGCATTAAATAAAGATATTAACCAATATATATAATAAATTAGACAAAAAAGTGTACCTGAATATTACTGGCTTAGAAACATCTGTTCAAAATGGTGAAAAATATGTATCTTCTCACAGAAATCTGGGAAGGTTTTTTAATATTCCATTTTAAGTTTTATAGTCATTTTCTCTATAGGTAAAAGAGGATCTTAAACCTTTATCCAGTCCTTTGCAGCAAGAAAAATATTCAACTTCCACTATTTGCGCATAAGCTACTTCTGTTGTACTTAGGATAAAGTGTTAGAGAATGCATGAATTTTATTTAAATTCATGACAGTCTGTATACTTCAAATAGCACAGGAAAGTCTGAACAATGCACAGACTGCTGTTACAGATGCATGATGCCATTCTAAATGACTGCCATGAAAACATACTAATTATGAAACAACTGCAGGAAACAACTGCATGTAGCTAGACAGATTCTTGTTCATGATTTAACTTGTTTATAACTTGGGACCTGTGCATAATTTGTAAGGCAAAGTGGAAAGATACAGGAAAGCACCAATGATATTTACAGGAGTGTCAAAGAAGGTACGATGCAGGGGCTCCCTGGAAGGGGCCAGTGCCCTAGATGACTGCTGTTAGATGTTTTTAAAAAAAATCCTAGTTTGGGTGTACTTACATCTTTTGAAATCTAAACAGTTTTTAAATCTGGTCCAAAAGGTTTTAATTTAGATTTTAAAATTTGGCATCAAGCTACCCAAGTGCTAAAATAAGTGTGGAATCCATTCACAATATATATCAGATAAAACACTGTGAATCTTTTTTCCATCACTTCTGCATTGCACACTATTAAGATACACATTGTCAACAATCTGACTGGCATTCCTGACAGAATGAAAGTCAACTGCAGCACTCTTTGCTGGATTTGAAACAATCATGGGATCACAGCCGCTCATCCTGAATTCTCACCATAAAAAAAAGAAAGCTTCTGTCAGAAAAAGATGGGCTGGTGAACTTTTAAAGTTTGCAGAATGTTTGCTCAGAAAATTATTGGTGGGAGAGTACCAGACAGCTAATGTCCAAATGGAAGCAGTGTTATAAAAGTGAAAGGATATATTTTTTTATGTCATGGGAAGTATTTCACCAAGTAGATTTTTCATTACTGAGGACGGAAAATACACTGGCAGCTGCGTATTATGATAACTAAAGGGGAACTGATCTATAATATCAGATTTTAAGAAAAAATATAATGACCTTAGTGCTATTAATACATCTTGCAATTACATTAAATATTATCTTTCTATGCAACTCAGTCTTCTAATCTTAAAAATATATATTGTTTTCACTGTCTCAAAATCTCCCTTCAGCAATGTTTTGGGTTCACTTACAAACACAACCAATTCTAAACTTTCTGTTGATAACAAAACATTGTGCACTAAATACACTAAAGTACTTCCCTATAAATTTTTTTTCTTTTTATAACAAAGGAATCAGAGATAACTTTTCAGAAAGTTCTGGAAAATCTGCCCCCAAATTTTGTATATATTTCATCCAACCAAAATAACTGAAACTAATCTTTAGCATTCAGACATTTTATAAAAAAATTTATTTCAAAAGCAGCAAATGGCCTCAAAATTTTTCAGCTAGGAACTTAATTTTCTCTTATCTCACAAAAAGAATTAATTCACAGTACTTTTCCATAGAATATACAACTAAATAACAACAGTCTAAATGAGTATTTATTACACAGTTTATCAGAATTTATATATTTTATTAACCTAGCCATACCAAGTCTTGCTGGGGATTAGTGAGATGTAAAAAAAAAAAAAAAAAACACAGCAGTTAAGCAAGCTGGAATGCCTGAAATCTTGAGACAGCACAGCATGTTTCTTCTTTGTATTGGTGAGGATAATAAAAGGAAGCAAAAAACAAGCATTCAGAGGTATGTAATTATAAAAAAATGTAATTATGATCTTGCCATCTCAGTTAGCCTAGGGGAATCTGTTGTATAGACAGAAGTACAATGCACCACTTGAAACAGTCTAACAAAATACTACAGGGATGTCTCTGCACAGAAAGGCCATGGGTAGGGGAAGGAGAAGTTAAGGTGTAGACTCAGCTCCCAGCTAAATATATTAGGAGTACTGTGTAAATGGTACAACTCAAGCCCTACTGAATAAAGTGCATTTACAAAGTAAATTATTAAAATTTTTCAGGCACAGTCACTGTTATATCATTATACAATAATTATTTGGAATATTTCCATCTATCAATAATGCCATCTGTCCCACCCAATACAAATGGACTACAACCCATCTGGCTTACTTTTTTCTATTGATTACTCTGCTGAATGAGTTAGCAAAACCGCTTATAAAATCATCATATTACATGACACTGTCATTAAAAGATGTGAAGTAAAGAAAAACACAAGATGAGACTTAATTGGAAAACTGTCAGTCCTTCTTCCAGAAAGTTTTAGCAATGGTATAAGCTTCTTTCTTTTTTTTTTGGCCACTTAAAAAAGCACCAAGAAGACACAAAGCCCAAAAACCTCCTAAATGCTAACTACTGGATTAGTCCGAAATTGTTCTAGCACACAACTGCTACTAGGTCTGCTAGAGAAGGTCCCTCAATTTATCTCCTCAAGAGTCAGAATGTCCCTAAGTATGCTTGGCAATCACAAAGAAACTGTGGAAGGAATGTAACTTAAAAATAGAGTGGAGGAAAGCTGATAATGGCTGGCACTTGTATTTCCTAATTCCAATAAGTCTTCCTAGGTTTTGGGTTTGATTATTTGTTTGCGTAATTGTCTTTATGCTATTTTTGCAGCCTCTTTTTTTTTTTTTTTTTCTTTTGATTTTAACCACTGCTTCCCTTAATTATATTTTAATTTCTCCAGCAACAAAAATGCAGTTTTATGCACCTACAGAATTAAATGCTAACTTCAGCTCCTTCACTCTAGATCTCAATTTTTACAATACCTTTTAAGTTTCAACAAAGGAAATCCCTTTTGTGTACATTCAAAATGTCAATCCAAAGATCCTTAGCCCAGTGATTTAGATGATGTTCTTCTGAGTGGGACTTCTGGTGGGACTGCTTTCTTGTCCTTCCCTCCTCACTATTTTTTTCCTTTCTACTAACTTACATCCCTGCACCAGATTTCTGTTTCCTCTGTCACCCTGAATGGCTTTTCCAATGATGCTGCAACCCAAAGGGACACATGAAGGAAGAAGAGAGAAGAACAGGGGCTGGATTCCAGCTCTAAGGACACAACCCTTGATGACTGTAGGTAACTGGAGCTCAGGGAGGCTCAGGGGGTTATACTGTAGGGTTGAAGCTGCAGGAATGATGCTGGGAGCACAGATACTGAGCTGCCATAAGGGGTGAGGGAAATCTGGATGATGGCAGTAGGAAGGAGTTGTGTAAGAAGGAATGATGCTTGAATAAGGAAGGGACCAGAGGCTGGGTGACTGAAACCACTTAGACGTTGCTAGGGGGTCCAGCCTGCTTTCTGTTACTGTTTGCTCCCTCTCTTACAGTCCCCTCCCATTCTCACTAGAACACTTCTTTGTTAATAATATATGAAATGTTTCCTCTGGAAAAAAATAGATTATTCCTAAATATACTTTTAATAATTTATTTAAATTAAAAAAAATTAAATCTATTTAAATATAATTGATCTTTCTCTTTGTAACTCAGGAAGTTCCTAAAAGACAATTGTCACTAGCAATATTACAAGAAGTCTACTAAAGTCCAGCTGTGTCTGACCCTGTGGCCTTATCTCAAGTCAAGCTTTGAGCAACTGCATGTCCACATCCAGCTCTTAGAAGTAAATATTTTGTGCTATATAAACATATCCAGAAAACAATTCTCATACTTCTCTTTATATTATGTACTGTTAGGTCCAATTTTTTGGTGTCTTATACAATTTATATAATCTTTTTGTGCTTTACTTACTACTGCCATCAAACATGTAGAAGGATTTAAGGGAAGTTGCCGGACAGTATTATTTATGTTGAAGATATTTGCCAGGTATCACCACAAGACAGAATGCTAAATTTCTCATGCTCTAAAGAAAAACAGCTTTGGCAGTTCTGATGCATATGATTTAGTCACCATTTTAAATACAATTATCCTAATTTGCCATCGCTTTGCTACTAAATACAGCACATTCAACGACCAGAAATACAGTCCAAATCCCATATTTAAAGCATAATTAATTCTATGTTTTATGATGTATAACTTACAAAAAACGAGTTCTGAGCTGAACTATTTTATTTCCATAAACTCCTTTTTTTCATGGATGACAGAAGGAGAACAATTTCAACTGAGAAACCATTTGTTCTTATTAAGCAATCTGTAGGTTGCTACTGGTTCAGGCCTTTGGTCACTGCTTAAAATAAAGAATAATAAAATACTTTTGGTCTGGCTGACTTAGTTCACTTGGTGAAAACAGACTATTATGTCATGTCATGGTATGCAACAGAACTGTCTGTAGCAGCACTGGAATACCAAAACCTGAACAAAATCACACAGGTAAGGAATATGCCATCAGAGTAAGGCTACCATATTCTGTCTTCCACATAGAAAGGCAGTATCTTACAGGATCTGGAAGGCTGCTCTGAAATAAAAACTGCATTACTTGTTTTCACTGATACTATGGAATAACTGAGACAGAAGTACAACTGAGGAACAATTTATCATTTTTCAATACCAAATCTCTATTTTCATTAACAGTACAACTGTATTTTCAGGGCAGGGTGATTCCCCCCTCTATTCCCTTGTAACAGAACTATTTGATAAGTATTTTTCTCTGCTTTGCTTTGTATATAAACCCCTACTAATAAAAAAAATATACATATTCTGAGGACAAAAATTAATTCCTCTTTCTGAACCTCCTAGTGACAAAATTAAAGAAGCAAGAACATGCAGCTGTTAATAACATCTCACTCCCATTTATATTTAGTTTTTTTCCAATGTGTTTTTAGATGGTGTTGCAGCACACATTATCTAATATTTTTTTTCTTTCTGATAGTGTCATTACTGAATTATGATCTGATAAGGACAGCATAAGACTGATCAATATCCTACAGGATTGCCTGATTGCAGGATTTAAAAAAAAAAAAAAAAAATTCTTAAAGATTCCTGGGACATGGAACAGATATTACTGATAGCTCAAAAGTAAGCAACTTCATCAATGTTTTTCAGGTAGCTAAAACAAAACTTTTAAAAATGCAAGTTCTGCCTAGTCATCTTAGTAAGTGGAAGAAATAAAGAACTTGATAAAGACTAGCTGGTATACATAATAACTGTGGAAGACCTAAAAGATTGTATATGGAAAAAGGATAAGTTTTAAAGAACTGGCAAACACCGCCAATTTGTCTTCCAATCTTCTACATTGCAAATCAGAAAGCAGAGAAGGTTTGTGGTCATGGTATGTTACTAATAGGTCACAAAACAAAAATGGAAATTTATTTAAATAAAACAAATTGAATTCAGATTCAATACTGGATCTGAATCTGGTCTTGGAGGAGTAATAAACACTGTTTAGGAGTGTTTTTTGTTAGTAAATCAAGTTGACATGCGTAAGCATGTGAGTGAAGTCTATATCTTTACTCAGAAAGACACTTGTGCAGTGCAGAGACTGGAGACAAAGGTAAATAGAAGGAAAGTTTCAGGTGTCTTTTTTCTTCTATGAAAATATTAACATGTTCTATGCTTCTAAGCCTCCAGAAAACATAATAGGCTATATTAAATTATATAGCAATTATGCATTTGGTTTATATGTATTTGGTTTTTATGCACTGGGGAGAAGTTATGTTTTATTTACAAGATTTGTGGCCACTATCTTTTAATACTGTCTGGGGGTTCCATGGCTATTTTAAGAAAAGGGGCACATAAAAATCACATAATAATTCCATTATGGCATCATTATAAATCACTGTGCAAATTATTATGCTGTTAATCAAGGGTTAACCAATAGACAGGCATGTCCAGATGTGGTCTTAGAAGTCCAGCTGAATATAAAGCAATTATGAGCAGTAAATTGCTAAACTCAATTATAACAATATTGTTTGTAAGCAAGTGAGGAAAAAATCCTCAACAGAACAACTGACAAAAAGTTGAAGTAAAATGCCCATTTCTCATAATGCAAAAAATATATGAACAGAAGTAATTCAAACAAGGTATGGTACACATTTTTGTTAGAGAAATTGACTGTTCTTTAAGAGTTCTTTAACACAATGCTTTGGGGAATTAAGACAAAGTTAGTGGTGAATATAACTTTATATTAACCAGTTTTCTTTCTCAATTGTGCACAACCACTTATGACCCAGAACATAACAGCTCTATCGAATCTTTACTTGAACCCCTCTGAAATGCACTGCGAAAATTCTGATAGAGACTTAGAAAGTAAAAAAAGACAACCCAGAAAGAAGAAAATGGATAGGGCAGCTACCTTTTTGCATTCTCCTAATTTCTTCTGCCACATGGAGCGAGCAATAGAAATGCTCTTGCTGTCAGTTACGTAGCAGGTGGCTGTGATGATGTGGTGGAGTGCAGTCTTCTGGTTCATGGCTTGCAGCACTCGCCCAACGTGACGGAGGGAAAGGCTGGCCTCTGCGTGTATGCCACCCCTAACCAGCTGCATCGTGCAGGGTACCAGAGCAATCTGTCCAGCACAGTAGAGAACATCACCAACCTAGGAGAGAACCAGATCAAGTACATAAGACTCTGGGAGTTTACAGAAGACAAGAGAAGCACCTTTCTCTCTTCCAGCTGGTTTCTTTCAATAGTACTATAGTAAAAATGCAGCGGACCCCGATTCAGGGAAGAAATGATGATGTCTGGCTCCAGATCAGAAGGCTGAAGGATAGCTTTATTAAAACTACACTATATTACATTAATATACAATTTAAAGAGATACTGTACTATTCTACATACTTACTTCTTACTTACCTATCTAACTTAAACTCATGACTGTCTGCGGAGAGTCTGAGACACAGCTGGATCTGATTGGTCATTGAACCCAAACAACCTTCACCAGAATCCAATCAAGCAATCACTTCAGGTAAACAATCTCCATACCACATTCCACATGGGGAAAACCAAGGAGCAGAGATAAAGATTGTTTTCTCTTCTCTGTGTGCTTCTCCAAAAAATCCTGGGAGACAGAATTACGTCTCTCTGTCCAGAGAATGTGAATGTCACACAGTACTTTTCTTTGCCATCATTTGTTACAAACAGAGCAAACACGCCAGACTAAAGATAATGCATGGATGTATGTGTCAGTTTAAAACAATAATCTCATGTGGACTGATACAGCTGCTGGATCACACTGATACCCCAACATGGTTAAATATGCTCTTGTTTTCTTTTCTTTTGAGTGATGATGTACATTATCTTCAATGCTATTTTTTAATCTTCTATGTCTTAAGCTTTGTTTTATACAAAACCATATAAGAAGTTATCAGTACACATCTGTAATATCTTTTGTAAACTAATTTAAAAATACTGTAAAAATATATTAGCAGAACACCTAAATGACTGTGTATGAACAAAAAGTGATGTTATTCTACCGGAAGGTAAAAGCAAACTGCAGATTGAAAATAAAATGCTGAAGAATGCTACTTCAACAAAGAGATGGGTCGCCTTTTGAAAATGGACTTTAATGGATGGCCAGATTTACCACTGCAATGCAGATATTTTGGGCTTATTTTCCAAAATCTTCCCAGCAACACTCTGAAGACCTACTTTTTTTAACAGCAGCCAGCAAAGGAAACAATTATTCTTATTATTCAGACATCTCAAAATTTTTTTTATAAAATCTTAATGTAAATATCAAAACTTTTCATCGTCTTATGCTGCACTTCTCTAGAACGTCTGTGCATATCCTAATCAGTGAAACGGTAAATTTTATTCACTATCAAAAGAAAACTAAGTATAGAAGTGGGAAGTAAGGTGGGCGTAAGCAGCTTTGAAGTCAGCACAGGAAGAATTTTGCTAGGAGTAATGACAGAGAAAATGGACTGTGGAAGGGATCTTTCTGAAGAATTTTGCAGAACTTACTGTATAAACTGTAAAATTTCCTCAGAATTAAGAATAATTAAAAAAGAAATCTGTGTCCTAGAAGACATGGCAATCAAACCATGTGACAGACCCATATGCAACTCCAAATCTGTCCTCCTAACTGTCTGTGTCTCACAAAAGACTCACACATGTAACTATTGGAAGAGTATCTTATACAATTTGGCATACAAGTTCTATGATTAGCAGCTGAAGAGGGGGAGGAGGCAGAGAGGAAACAATATATCAACTGACACACATCAGCTATTTAAATGGTTTAAAATACCTGAAATATTGTTTGATAATGCTATATATAATCCTGAATTTGGAAAAAAATATATGAAAACAATATTTTGGTTTATAGGAACAAATGGTCTTTTTTTTTTTTTTTTACAGTGCTATTTTAAAATATGTGCCACTGAACAAGGGAGTCCAGCCAGCTACCAAGTGGCATACTGACAAGATGAGAAACAAATTCAGAAAGATATGATTCAGAGGGGCACAGGTTTGTTTTTAAAGCAAACCATCCATTTTCACCTCTGCAAAGTGAAATCCATGCATTAGTCAAAAACTCCAATGCAGGTAGTTTATACTTCTACAGGAAAAGAAAAAAAAAAATCACACTGATGGTATTTCTTCCTTTTTATCCCCTGTTGAGCTGCTGGTTTTCCATGCATCGCCCATGTTAATTATTAGGTAGACAGAAGAGCTGTTCAACCAGTTCACTTCCCCTATTCTTGAACAGATTGTTTGAGACATAATATGAATACTAATTAACGATAAAATATCTGTCAGTGTTTTGAAATACAGACCAAGATAGCACTTTCTTAAAGTATCCTGGACAGTTCTGATACAATTAGCCCCACTGGTCATAAGCAAGGTCATAAAAAAATCTCGGAAGGATTTGAGCAAAATTGGCACCACTTTTGGCTAAGATTCAGTGGGAATTTTGCAGTTTTTTAAAGACCAATTGAAAAAATCCCTCTGTTCCTAACATACTTGTTTGTATCTTAAGATGCAATTAATCGAAAAACAATGTTTCCAACAAGTCACCATGTTATGGAAGGGTGGAAGCAAGGGGAAAAGAGGGGAAAAGGATAAAAAAATGGCCACAGATTTGCAGCAACTGTATTTCAGGGGGACATAATTTAGAATAAGGGAAGGAGGAGGGGTATCTCTCTTCTCTTTCCCAGTGACTCAGTCATGAAAAGCAAGCATAAATAATCAGCAAGGACGAAGCAGCAAACCAGTACAAACACTGTTTTAGCAGATTTCAAGACGTTGTCTTTGGAATGTTTGAAGCATTATACAGAAAATTGTTAGCAGAATAAAAGGCATTTAAAACAGGGAAGTCATCATACTATCTTGTTCACAGTACTGAAATCTTACAAGAGGAACTGTCACAATGTATGGTGTCAGTACTTGTGTTGTGAAAGCGTTCTGCAAAACCCTGCTAGAACCTTGCAACAGTTTATCTTTTTGGAGCACTTACGAGGATAACAGAAGATCTTTCAGGGTGTAGATTCACAATGTATCCAGTCTGGCTGACTTGCATTGTACAGGAAACTCAGCATAGAAACAAAACTACAATATAAAGGATCTATATTAATCCTTAGAGGATCCATATGTATACAGTGGATGTCTCACTGGTAATTTAATTTTCATTGCAGACCATACACATATTTGCAGTGTTAAAATTTAAATAAAGACTTGAACCAAAGACAATCCTGAAAATTCAAGCTTCATACTGCTGAGATGCTCACTTGTACAAGTTTATTTCCAATATTGTTTCACAGCAGTAAGTAGGTTATAAATGGGGCCTCATGCGATTCCACGTTTCTATCCTTTTAATTTTCATTTGTATCATTGCGAGTTAAATGAAAGGTGAGTCCTTATAAGTTAACACAATAGTTTAGCAGCTGTTTTGCTCAGTCAGCACAACTGTAACTAATCAGGGGAGTTCAGTGGACAATCAGAACCTCAGAGGATGCAATACATGCTCTCACAGATAGAAGGCTAACAGATTATTTGAGAATTACTACTTTTCACGGTGTAGCTGTCTTGCAGGGATAAGTATAATTTAGACCTAGAGCAGGCTTATACCAATAGAAAGCTGTATAGTAGCTTTTTTCTCAAAGGTGCTTTCACTTATTAAAAAACAGAAGGAAAGGAGCAATCAGAAGAACTGACTCGGTGCCACTTGGAACTGTTCTATACCATGAAGTAGTTTTTACCAGTATCCTAAGTTACCAAAAGGACAGAACATATCTCATATATATATGTATGTATATATGTATCAGAAAAAGAAACCATGAGAAAATGAGACTTAATTGACTGATGTCTAACTTAAGCTGCTAATTAGAAAGGAAAAGCTGCAACTATTGTTGCCTAGAAAGAAACAGAAGTGACAGGATACCTACAGATATGCACTCAGTTTTTATTAAAGGCCAAGAGCAACTATGGAAAGTTTATGAAACTGTTCCTGCTGATATTATTAAACCTTGTGAGTGATTAACTGACAATATAAAACTTGCTGGAGACTTCTAACAGAGGGATCTCAAACATTCACCCACAGACACTTCAGCAAATGCTAATAGTTGCGCCACAAATGCATCTTTCTTGGAAGGAAGGAGTCAATATGCAATCAGGCAAATCTTTGTTATGAATGCAGTTTGGTGTCTGAGTGACTGCTGCCCTTTAACAGGTCAGGGTGCACAAAAGGTTCAGTGACCCCCTGACCTAACAGTGACACGACCCACCATTAGGCTGAGTCAATGTAAATAAGCAGAACTGACAACACACTAATAGGTTGCCTCTGGTCAGCCACGGGTACCTCTGACCTTAATGAAGACCTAAATCAATTAATACTCCAGGCAATAAAGACCTCTGGCTGATTAAGTTAGATAGAAATAATCTTTTCTAACGGGATTAAAGCTGCAAGGTGGTGAACTTTTTATTCAATATATGATAATCCTTTCTTCCTAGGGCCCTCTTGTTTTAGATAATGATGGTAAAATTGCTTTTTGCAATGTGACATCTTTTATTCAACTACTAGTAAGAATAAACTTTTTAAAGGCATGGTTTAGACAACAGTAATTGAAAAGCTTGAAGTTCATACTATGAAAACAAATTGTATCTGACTAACATGATTCTAATACACCCAACCTTCAATATAATTAATGTTTTTCTTGAACTGTTACAAATTTATAGTCTGAAAATTCCAGGAATGAGTTCATAACACATAGTTGATATGTGTTGATAGTTGATACGGGCTTCCTTCTGAGAAAAAATGTGTATCAGTAGCTTTATCAGTAGCTAAAGGATGAAGGATATATTCCTAACTACTACTACTACAACTACTAGTACTACCTTTTTATTACCTTCGACTAAATATTTTTATTATTACCTTTGACTAAAATTTTTTCAATTTCTCAGACTCCACATATAGCTTAGTCAAATTAGTTTGCACATCATACTCAAAACTTCAGAACTTCCCTTTAGATATTTTTTTTTTCCTAGATAGGTCAAAAAACCCAATAACAATCAATACGATATTATGGCCATTGTATTGAACTAGCTGTAACATTCCCACAGTTTTAAAGGTTTTATAATCCAGTTTTTAGATGCTGTGAGCCAATTTTGTTAGTTCTAATTTTTGGAAGGATGTTTCAATATGTATCTGATCACCTGAGCTACAAGACTCAAAACATTCATCATTTTGTATTGTTCTTCACAATTAAAATTTATTTTATCAATGTGTGTTTAAAATTTTTCTCTTTGAATTTATATATTTGGGGGTTGAAAATTCATAGAACATTTTTTTTAACAAGAAGTGACCAAGTACTGCAATTTCATGAATGCTATCCTAGAGTGTATTTTTATTTTTCTCTGCAGTTTAGGAAAATTAAGATACATCATCCCACAAAGCCATATTTGACTTTGAACACATTGTCGTAATGCCATCAACACACCTAAACTTTTGTGTATTTTCTAATTTAAATTACACCAAGGAGAAGTATCATGTCACACAGTACAGAAACACCTAGCAGCACAAAATCTGGCAGTCCTTTAAACTCAACAGTGCATCTGAAGAAGCCACAATACTGTTATGAATACTAAACTAAGATAAGGAGTATCTCCTAATCATAGTTGATACTTCCCAATTATAAACACCTCTGCAATCCTCTAAAAATAAAATACCTCAAAATGAGCCTTTTGACAGTACTGTGCTTACAGCAGGCAATCTCATCTAATGCATTCCTGAAGGTCTGTAGTGCCCTGAAGATTAACAAAATGCTAAAGGTACAGACTTGAGAGGGACAATCAGGTGAAAAACTTAAGAGAAGGTAAAATCAAAGTATTAGCTTGAAAATGTATTTTAAAAACTGTTCTATCACAGAAAATTGTAATAGTTGTGTACATATTTTTGGCAATGTGTTGGTTATATTTAAATCTTGATCAATGTCAAATCAATTTTATTCTGCTCTACAACTGACAGAAATAAACCCACCACATTTCTGTTTTACAGAAGAGAGAGATTCAAAAACTTAAATTTTCACAAAGAAAACCCACCTCAAAAAAGTGTCATTCATATTCCAAGGGATTATTAGACATAAATCAAAAATAAATGCAGCTTTTAAGGTCAGAACCTGTAGTTATAAACATCTAGAAAGATTCCAATAAAGTAGATGAGAAAGGCTTGCCATCTAATACAACCATGTGGGCATGACAGACAACTAGTCTGAAATCCTCTCCATGATTCTTGTTTTAATCAACTTGGAATCTTCAATAGAGAGAGAGAGAGAGAGGAAATGAACAAAATGGGAGCAAAAATAGTCTTTACTTAATTCACATATTTTGACCCGTGTGCTGTGCTAGTGCCCAGGGTACATACTGTTCCTTCCTGGAAAATTACAATAGACAGCTTAAAGACTTAATTGCCATAGAGGATAAACTGTTCTCCACATTCTGCAGGGCTCTTTTCCCTAAATATAAAAAGAGCAGTCTCCCTATTTTAAAATGAGCAAGCTAACAAGAGTATTAATCTTTGATGCATTTCTTCCTTGGGACAGTGGAATTCTAGTCTTCATGACTATTAATCTGCCACCTTTTACAAAGCCTATCATTCCTCTCAAGCTTTTGAAAAAAATCACAAGTTCTCACAGAAGCACATTAGCAAATCTGCCAACTGTGAAAAATTGCAGAACACTTAGCTTTATGAACATACCTTATCTAAAAGATGGAGTAAAACCTCCAAACTGATTAACACTTCCTCATTTATTATTCATGTCACTTCAAATAAAGATGCCAAACAAAACGAATTTTTAAAAAATGTACTCAGATGAGTCTATTCCTAAAAATTGGGGTTGGGATTGGGAACGAACCCCTAAAATTGGTATTTACTAGAAAAACTAAAGGCCTTGTCAGGGTCCAAACAAACAAGGTAGAAAAGACTAGTATCTAACAGTGTAAAGTGAGAGAAATGACTCAATGTGGACATGAACTCTTGAGCAATAGATACCACATTTTTAGAAAATGCATATTATGTCTGCTGCAGGTGATTGTGTTTTTTAGTGAATTATATATGCAGAGATAAGGGAGGACAATGTTCATAATTAATATGGATTCTTAAAATATCCGAAAAGGCATATCTGGAAATAATTTTTTAACTATCCTAAATATAAATGCTGTTAACTAGTTGATAGTCTGTGAGAAGAGAGTAATGAAAATGCCAATGTAACTGAAGTGGGGTGCCGTAGGGATTGGTATTAGGCTTGATTTTGTTTAACATCTTCATTAAATCAGTGAAAGAAGGGATTACCAGCATGATAATGAAACCCACAGAGGATACTAAATTGGAATGTGCATCAGTAGAAATAATAAAAATGGACACAGGTTTGAAATAAAGGCAGCAAATAAGAAAATGAGACAGCTTAGGAAAAATGAAAACTCATGCCAGAACATATGGCAAAAATATTCTGAAATACAGATATTCAGAACAAGGGAAAAAACTTGACTGAAGAACTGCTGAACAGTTTATATTAAAAAATAACTGCTCTTTACTAGAAGCACATTCAGTATAGGACAAAAGAACTTGCAGTCTCTGTTCCCATGTCACTGATCTAATCAAAGAGTAAAATTTGTTCAAATTCCCCAAACTGGTATCATAACCTTTACAAAAAGTATGATATGATTTCCATATTTCAAAGGGAAGTCTGTAAAAGTTCAGGTGATATCAAATCTTCAGATGATTCTTCAGAGCTAACTCTTTTTTTCAAGAGTTTCCAGATTTCTTCAACAGCACTGTTTTTCACTCAGAATAGCAGCATTCAAATTATGATAAGCATCTTAATCTGCCAGGGTAAAGATATAAAATTAACCCCCCTCTGTTTTTACCCTCCTCTGCTAAACAGAAAATGTCTACAACTTACATGAGGTTACCTAAGCATTTATTTGGGGTTCCCACACAGTTAATTTGTGGTTTTACTATTTAGTCCTAAATTCATTTTCATAACAAAAGGTTTATAAAATATCACCAGAGAAAGATGTAGCTGGCATATTCACAAGACAATCCTCCCTCCTCCATTTCTACATTTTTCCTCTGCTCTTCTCTACAGTTTCTCTACAGTTCTGGGGAACTGGATAGCACATAAGGGAGAGAGGTTATAGAATAACTGTATCCATACACATAATATCTAAAGGAAGATAAAGACAAAAGATTAAGTGAGGTGATTTCCTTAACTACTTATACGTGTTTATATTACAGACTTTGTCTCTTCTATTTTTATCTCTTAGAAAGGGATCTCATGACCTCCTTCCCACATTAACTGAAGCATCTACTGATAATTTCCACTTACAGTAAACTAAATCACCAGTTCAACTACCACTGCAGTGATAAAGTAGTCCAAGGAAGCACAATTGAAATGTCTAGATTTCTGTTTCTATTAACAATAAGGGTGGTACTGCTTAAGGCTGCACTCTGTTGTGGAATTCAGCATCCAAGGAGAATCAAGACTGCAGTCATAAAATCCTATAAAGAGTGAGTTGTTTTTTTTTTCCCTTTCCTACCTGTCTACAATCCTTATTCATGCCAACTGTCAAATAGCTTAATGTGATTATAAACAGAAGAGGGACAGATAGGCAGAGAAAATACTCTGTACTGAAAAGTGAAAGCTGTTCATCACACGACAGTAATTCACAGTGTATGAAACACATTAACACCGTGACATTCTATTCTTACAGAAAAGATTTTGTTCCCAGCCTTCACTTGTCTTAATATTCTTAATTGAAACATACTGTTCATGATTGTCACTGGCTACTTTAAGAGGGTTTGTGATAACTGGGAGATGAGAAAGAAGCACTTGCATAAAACCAAGAACTGATAACTGAATACAAGTTAACTGTAACTACAGTAAGCTAAAAGTAATAGTTCTTATTGTAGCCATAGAGAGTGGTTTTGTTTTTATTTTTGCTTTTACCCAGCCTCTAAGTATACCTACTCTCACATGGATTTTACTTACATCTATGACTACCTAAGCAATAACCAACACTAAATGTATGACAAAGATTACTTAGTGCAGAAGTCCAATTTATAATATGTATAACCACCATTTCCCAGTGGAAATGGAAGGAGACTTGTTTGTGCAGCTAGATGTACCTGTACAATATATACAACAATAATGCATATAAAATATAACCTACATGACATACAGTATTTATCACAATCCTCTGCTTATTTATTCATATTTCAGTGATAATGCTTCCTTAAATAGCAAATATCTTTCTCTAGGGATACATCTTTCAATGCAAATTTGCAAGTCAATTTCTGATTATACTTAGAGAAACTGAAGCTTTCAACAAAGATCTACATATATACTTAATATTCTTTTATTTGTTGCATGCTTAAATACTGATGTTTTAGCAGAATTGCAGTGTGGACAATATCCTTAAATAAAGTAACATTAAATTCCTAACCATGCAGTGAGGTAGAGTTTACTATGGAGCTTTCAGTGGGCAGACACTCACTTAGATTGGCATCACTTCAAGGAAATAATTTACCTATTGATAAAGTGCATTTTAAAATTACATTTAAAAATTAAATACCTGTAACAAATTTCAATTCTGATTCATAATTAGACTATAACTGTATTGTAATTATATTCTGTTCAGTAATACATATTCATCTGGATATGGAGTTACTATCTTGCATTATACCTTTTTTTATTTTTGGGGTAGTTTTTAATTTTTGTGTACATTCAACTTGTTCCTTTTAGTACTCATTTTCATGGAATTTTCTAAGTGGCTTAAAAGGATAAAAGTTGAGAACTGGAAACTGTAGTATACTGACAGTATATTAGTAAGTACAAAGTTATTAATAAAATACGTATCTTATGTGCCATTCAAGCTGCAGCCATGTTTCTATCCATCTTATATATCACTAAGTGATGTCAAGAACCAGTGCCTGCAAATTTACTATGTGCTTAGCTTAGCCCTTTTGTTTGCATTATTAATAAAAGTAGTTATAATTGCAGAGGCAAGCCCTCTGATATAGAAAAATAGGTAAAAAGCCAAGTGTTGAAACAAAAAGGGGCTAAATAAGAGGAAAGGAGGGGCAGACTGCAGCAAAGAATAATCCAGCAATTAGGTTAATCAACTGCAATATTGCTGAGACCCAGGTTCAAATCCCTTCGTTAGTATTTTCCTTTTGCCTGAAAATGACACTGCTGTTGTGACAATGGGCACTCCAGGAAGCACATCTCTTAATATCTTCTACTGGAACTGTTCTGATTTGTTTAAGTAATCAATGATCTTGGATAATACAGGATGGCATGATCCTGCTCTATGATGAAAGGTATCAGTTATGATGTGCAAAATCTTTATAATGAACATTAAATCAAAACTGGCACATGATTGATTAGGATTTCTATCTTGATAGTCTAACATTATCCAAAAAGGAAATGACAAACACTCCAAACTGCTGAGGTGGTCATTGTTACCTTACAGTTTTTTAAATGATAAACATTTAACACTACGAAAGACACTTAAAATAAGCCTCACACTACACAACTTTCAGGCAGATAATTCTGTATTAACAGAGTTTTTTGTGAAATATTTAGGCTACTTCAAAACATGCAAGATGACAAAATAAAAACCATGTTGGGGAGGGAGATTTTATCACATTTTTGAAAATAAAATAAAAATGCTTGCACAAGCCTAATGTGAACATGAGATGGGATCAGGAGTCTCTCTTGGATGTATAACAGTTAGAACTTAAGCACAGAAATCATGTATTAGAAACAATATCAATGACATTATTATCAGAAAAGTTTTCAATTTTAATTTAGTTTTAAAAATAATCAAGAGATATCTCTTCAAAAACAGTGGCTGTATCAAAGTCTACAAATTATGCTGAGAACAGTTTAAGTATCTAATATTACATTTTGAGCTAAGGGAAATTATAGGTATGTTACTGAAAACATAACCTTGTATGACAATGAAAATGTCTACTATTTTGCTTGTTCAGCCCAACAGAATCAGCTTCTAATTATCAGCTAAACAGTGCGCAGTATTTGAAAAGTATGCAAAAATGCCAAAATTTTCAGTGATGGAAACTGTCTCCTATAAATTTTACATTCTATTTATATGACATAAAGATTGAAGTTGTCTGACTTGACCGCTCATCTACCAGTTTTAAGGTATATTTTAGGATTTTATGAAAAGACTGGGTTTTGTTGTTAAAAAAAGTTTGGCTTAAGTTCAATCAGCACAAAGGATTTGTTACCAAGTCCAGTGAGGCATAGTTAACACACAGCATCTTTCAGTGAGTGATTCCAGAGTTCACGTTTGGCAGTGTAACTGCTCACAGCATTTGACTCCAAACCTCAGAGCTTCTGACATTCAGATCTCAATGAGTTAACTTACATAGCTCTCCAACAAAAACCAATTATATATTTTTGCAGAAAAACTATCACATGGTGATAGTGAATAATTAAATGTTCAAACCAAAGAAAAAGGAACTGTTTCTGTGATGTATGTTTTGAACTTCTAATAGGTAGTCTGATTCTTCATAAAAATAGCTGTGTTACAATCAGGAAGGGCACTAATGGGGAATGGAGAAGGGTATAAAAGAATAATGCCTGTAATATGAAGAAAGGTGGAGAAAAAGAGTTATTCCAACTGTTATTTTTATGTCTTGATTTTAATGCTAACTAAATGTCATAGATGTTTATGTAAAGGAATGTTTTTCACTGTATACACTGGCCTTGTAAGGTGATGTAATGCTTTAATTTTATGCAAACTTCAGTAAAAGCAGAAATTGCACCTTGCAGGATGAGGCTCTGTATGCAGAACAAGATAATAGTGAAATTCAGATTAAATATGCCATTTAAAACATCATTAGAGAACAATAAATCAGCCCAACACCTTCCCAACACAGGAAATTGAGAGTTAACCAGTGTACCCAATTTTAATTTTCTTTTAAAGGAGGAATAAATCTGCTACAGGGAGCTGCTTTGATAGACCTTTGAAGGTCTTCAAAACTCTTGCTAATATGTTATTCTCTCAAAAATATTCCCATAATTCTGCTGTCTCCCATAATTCCTTGCCTCGAGATTCATCTGTCAACTTTGATGCATCTTTTAAAGTACCCCTCCAAGCCTAAAAACCATGACTACAGACCACAGAAGAGAACTCTTTGCTTTGAAACTATCTGATCAATCAGAAGATCATTTACCTGCAAGCATTATTTGGTGAAGCTAAAGCGGCACATCAACCAGCAGCATCTGAAGGCTGAGGCAGCAAAACGTCAACAACAAATTGTCATTGGCATTCCATTTATGAACCTTCAAACAGCATCAGATCTTTTCCATGGGAAACCAGATCAGGTCAGACTGGAGCTGAATATTTCTTAACAAGCTAACCATCAAAAGAACTTACGTTTTGAATAAAAAGGCTATCATTTGTTGATTTGAATATCAAAGGGATCCACTGCAAACTCCCAGTCTAGAAAAACCTCCCTAAGCTACACCAGACAGGTGTTTAATAATCTATTATTAAGGCACTATTTTAGGTTACTCAGAATCATAAAAAATAGCTGTAACTGTGAAGCTGCAAATGGGACTGCACAAAGAAATGAATGCTATTAACATACTATTAACAATTCAAAAGAATGAGTTGACATACCAATCAAACTTGTTAATTGACTGTCAATGGCCTGTCCCTGAATATACAACATGACTGCATTATATATTTCAAATGCTGACAGGAAGACAGTTTCATTTGCATTAACTTCATAAACTGATCAACAACCAAACTGCCACATACATTTATAATGGGAAGCTGAATCATTTCAATATTCATGCAGCTCTGTAATTGTAAATTAGGTGCTGGCAAACAATACAATACTGTACATACTCTAAAATATCCTAAATTTCTCTGACCTACTTTCTTTTTTATTCTAAAAGAGCAGTGGAAAAAAGTTGTCTCTTACGGGGATGATTATTACTTTAATTTATGGTTGATGCCTTAGGCAAAATTTGTTTGCAACCTAGTTTGCAACCATTGTTTTTAACTCTAGATGGATAACTGGTCCACAATATATGTGGCACACAAGGTGATGTAAAATTTTTCTTGCTTTGGTTATGTGAAGTGTAAATATCATTAAAATACAGAGTAAA
Organism: Vidua chalybeata; assembly: GCF_026979565.1. Lineage (NCBI taxonomy): Eukaryota > Metazoa > Chordata > Aves > Passeriformes > Viduidae > Vidua > Vidua chalybeata. The sequence goes on from NC_071535.1 coordinate 29,651,332, forward strand.
TTTGTAAAAAACCACAGTGAATGAAAATATGTACAATTTCCTTGCTATGACACAAAGCAGATGACAGCAGTGAAACCACTGAAACTTTCTAATTAGACATTGAAACATGTAATTTAAAGTGGAAAGTACTGTTCTTGCACATCCTTCCCTGTGTCCTAGAATTTGCTGCCCTCAGAGGTCCTGTCTATATAAGGTATGTTTCCTAAAAATATCTCATAGTTACACCCATTCAGTTTCATTGGGATTGACAGTGATAGTAGCTGAAATGGCTGTGATAGTGCTGCCATTTTAGCCAAATGGTTAGTCAGACATACTCTGAGATAAGTCACAAATCATAGGAGTTGAGAGCAAAAGTGCTTTTGGCGCTTCCATATTTCTGCACATATTTATCCAGCAGAAATGACCAAGGGCTGATAATAGGAAGAAAATGACACAAAGAACTCCCAATAAAAGGCATAGGCAAACATTCTTCATTTTTCTGGTTAATATAGAATCCTGCAATACATAATAGCTTGCACTTCTGCTTGCTGAAAAATACAGTTCTATCTAAACTAATAGAGAAGCCTTCAAATCCTATCATTAATGACTGCATGCATGAATATCAATTTGTATGCCTTAACCATATAATGAAGATATGAAAGAAGAAATTTGTTTTTATTTGTTCTTGAAGTGCTATTGGCATATTTGTCACTGTTCATATAGAAATAGTAATATCTCAGTCACTTTGAGAATCGGAGAAATAAAGCTAAACAGAAATGTCGTAAATGAGGATTAAGTCATGTGGGTCTGAAAGTGTTCCACTGAAAGCTAAGTAGTAATTGATCAAAAGTTCCATAACTGTCAGGTCAGTCACGTTCCCTCTATATCTGTATGACCTGGAGGTAGTATAAGTTTTAAACATATAAACTGTAAATGCACATTGTCTTCTTTTCCCCTCTTTTATTACTACTATTTTCACCCTGCCAATCCAACAGTCACTTCCCTGGTTTTAAAGTTATTGCAAGAAAGAGCCAAGCACTACACACCAGCATAACCATACAGACATGATATAAATCTGCAGTCATGGCAATCTTCTCCTGCATTTCCTTTCAGATAAACAGTATCAGAGGACAATTTCTCTGCTACCTAGGTGAGCTACTATATTTTAGATTTTATTATTTGTAAGACTGAGAAGCAAAAAATATTCACATTTATTGTTCTAGCAACTGCAATTGAAGAGTAGAAAGACTAACAAATGGAAATATAAAATCTTTAGAAAAACTGAATATAGGAGCCACTGGGGTGATGGCAGTCCCAAATCATCCTAACTGGTAATCATGAAAGATTACTTATACTACAAACTAGATATTAGCTTTGATATTTTCCCTGAAGTATAAGCTGAGAAACTGTCATACTGAATAACATCACATGATGGGTACTGCTAAGTTCTTACACTGACAAAACAAGGATCATTAAAGCTTCAACATTCTTTCAGATAATCAATGTAATATAAGCAGTATGTGATTAAAAACACTTAAGACATGAAAAGCATCAAGGTAAAGAACAGCTTATTACTCAAAGGATGTAGCATCTATAAATCCAGCCACATTTGAAGGAGCTGGTCATTTATTACTGCTGCTAATAGTAATACACAACTACAGTGGATTCAGTAATTCATGCTCCAAGATTTATAAACTTTGATCATAAAATATATACATATACACAGCTAAAATACATGCACATATAACTGTAACAGAAATGGTGTGATGCATGTTCATGTTTCAAAAAAACACTTGATTAATTCTAAGCTACAGTTTGTCTGCAATGCTTCAAAATTTACATTTGAAATAGTGACATTCTAATTTACTCAAATAAACATTTTCAATGAAATTTTCATCGTATTAGCTGAAATCTTTGAGACCCTAAATAGCCTGCGGCCAGCATAGCTTTTGTAGGTGGGATAAAAACTCCTGTTTTTGGGAAGAATACAACTTTCTATTATGCAGATGAAGTCTCATCCATGTGGGAAATAGTGCTTTCTTGAAGATCAGTATGAGACTAGAAAACTAATTTGGACACAAAACTTGATTATTACAGAACTCATGATCATTATCTTTTAATTGGATGGCAGGCTCCTCAAATTTAGCTGTCTGTAAAAAGCTAACAGAACATTGTGGACATTTTGTAGGACAAAAAGGCTTTAGTCAAACAAATACTGAGCTGCACTAGACCATTTGTTTTGTATGAGGATGGCGAATATAAGAAAGGTGTAACCAGTGTTTTTGCTGCATGCATTACTGTCAGCTGCCATGTGATTAATGGCAAGATCAGGACTTGTATTACACTGTACTGCAGAGGTAGAGGGGTTCAACCAAATTTTGTGACAAAATAACAAGCAGCTTAACATAAACCTGTCTGCATTTGCTATTTTTTACAGAAAAATTGAAATGAACAAGTAAAAAAAATGATTGTAACAAACTTATCGTAACAAATAAAGAATTTTAGAAAATTTTAGTGGATTAGATGCCTAACAAAGATATTCTAGCTTACATTACAGTCCTCTTTCCACTTCCACAGAAGAAACACTAAATCACTATTACAGCTCTTAAAAATGGAGTAAATAAAAATTCTATTAAATGGGTCCCCCAGTTTGATTTAAAAGAAGAAAATATTAAAGGCATAAGGTCTTCCAGGTCCCTGAGCAGTTGTTCAATATCAGTCCTCATTTTGGGTGTGAAACTACAACAATATTAGAACATTGGCTTATACTTTCTTCTCACATACAGGTGCCAAGGAGAATGCAGGAGGAATAAAGAAGCAATTTTATAAAGCTAGAATATGCCTTGTATTAAAAACATAGTTTTAATACTATGTATTACATTTTAATACTATGTATTAAAAACATAGTTTTAATTACTGAGAAAGTAGGAGTAGCATAAGCAGGAAACTAAACTATCAGTGATTTCAACTTCAGTTTTAGTACTACCGCATAGGAAAACAAGTAAACACTCACATTTACATAATATTAACATATCAGAGATTAAAACTTACGCACTGATCGGGAAATAACAAAAATTCAGGATACATATGGAAACTTCAGGTAGATTTGACGATAAGTGAAATATGGATGCATTTGCATTTTAAGTGTACATTTATATATTTAGGAAGAGTTACCCAAACTTAGCAGGGCATTTAAAGTGAGCAGGACATTTAGAGTTAGGACAAACACAGTAAAACAATCAAATTAACAGACTTCTGCAAAGTTTTATTCCTTAACTTTAATGTTACAAGACCTTTTTTTTTTTCCCCCAAAAAATCCCTATAAATTCTTGATATTGCTTTCCAATTGCTACACTTAATCTTCTTAATATATAAAGGATTTTTCCTGAGATGAGTTACAAAAAGGCAAATTTGAAGTTTCTACCTGCAGCTACCTCTGATTTATATTACCTGTATCTGTAACACTTTTCTTCTGAAGGCTCAGCAACTCACTGTATAGGTAAAGTGATTTTTAATTTTTTTTTTTTTTCTGATACTTACTCAGCGATTATGGGAAGTAAATAAACAACATACTTCAGTGCAGGGATTATTTTTTCTTCATTTATCAGACATTTTAAAGGATAAATTTGGGAGAAAGAATGTTTCGTAACCACTGAAAACTTGCCATCATCCTATCTTCACCTGATTTCACATTTCATTTATTGAATTAAAATTTATTGCTACCTTTTCAGAATTCATGAAAAAAATAACCTTGCAGACTTGTTACTGTTACAAAGAAAGCTGTAACTTTGCACAATCTGAGCCACAGGCAGAGTTGACTTAGATACTTAAGGCAATTCCTCAAATACAGAATAAGATCTGACAGATTCTTTCACATGAGGGAAAGGCCCGGAAAGAAAATGTTTGGCAAATGTTTAGTAAGCTACTAATTTAAGGAATACTCAAATCCTTTCCATCCCACTAGCAGAAGACTGCTGCGACTTTCTCTAGAGGACCAAGTTCCAAATAAACCTATCTTTTAAATCTCCCTTTTTAACTTTATGTGCTCTTTGTCCAAGGGCTGAGATCGATCTAGAAACTCCAGAATTTATATATATTTGATAACATTTTTTGAAGTCCAATTTAGCATGACTAATAAAATTGCGACAAAGTTAAACCAGCAGGAAATAAAATCAAGAGTGTCTCATCTGAGAGTGTATCATGGAAAAGTTGCAACATTTGCAAGCCGTATGACTCCGACATGATAAAAAGTAAATCAAACATTACTCAGTAATACAGTTGCCCTTAGTGCTAATATATTATTTACTGCCCTCCTCCCAGCCTTCTCAGGAATCCCATCCTATTCAATTATTATGACAATCCTCTTTCCGCCGAGGCAGGCAACTGGCATGTATGCACAGAAGTAAACAGAAGCCTCTTCTGCTCATGGATTAGTCTCAACATTGCCAATCTTGCTTATCGGGCATTTGACCTTGATTGGAGTAGTTCTCAGGTCAACCCCCAAGAGAAAAAAATCTCAACCATTTAGGGATTTTAATGCCCCATTTTCTACAGGAAGAATGTCATTGCAATTTCTTTCTTAAAATATTTCTTTCTTTATATATTTCTTCATATATATATATTCATGACTTTTACTGCCATGAAATTAGACTGTTGAGTAAGTCTGGCATGTTAGAGATCTCAAAGTGATATTGATCATCTGTATCAGTTCTGTTTTGACCTTGGATTGCTAAGACATTGAAAAGGTACTCTTTCTCCTCTACAAGCTAAGAGGATTTCTTTGTATCACAGAGTCACTGGGTTTGCCTGTCCTAACTGGAAAAATCTGAATGAACCTAAAGATAACTACCTGCAGGTGCATAAAATGCATACATTAGACCTCAACAGAACTAGTCTGCTTTCTTGCACAAACTAAGTATGCCACACAATTTACAGTGTCTCACAACCAACTCTAAAACTTGATGCAACTGTGGTCCTAAAAGGTTAATTATGGTTTTAATCCATCTCCATGCATACAAATTGGCCATTTTTCTAGAGTTCTGAGACTCCATAAAAAGAATAATTAACAATGAGGGAAATATAGTAACATAGAAATTTGCAGAAAAAGAACCAGTACAATTAAACAATTTGCCCAGGTCTGGGAAGGAAGTCTTGTATCTGAAAGAGATAATCAGATGATTTCAGTAAGAATCCTAAGATTTTTTAACCTTTCATGTCCCACCTTACCCAGTTAGATCTTTTGGCCCAGATTGTCTGAATTGGCAGTAAAACAATGTATAGATGTCTAGAATGAGTCTAGTAATAGTAACACCATATGTTTTGGAACATGGCAGGTGACATTCCTAATCAGATTACTTTCTCTTTTTGTTCTCAAAAAGATATTTAGTTGCAATTTATTCAAGTATATTAAAAACATTTTAATTCACAACAAGGGTTTCATTGTCAGGAAGTTTTTCCTGAAGGATATGTGACTAATAGCTCTGGAGACTTAAACAGAATGTTTATTTACAAATGTACACAGCATCACCCAGAGCTCCTGGAAGTCACTCTGTCAGTAAAGCTTAAAGTTATTCTAGAGGGACACTAGAGTTTAGTCTCCAGGACAGCTGAGTCATTTACTTCACAGCTGACAGAGTACTGCAGTGTAGTCTGAAATCTTACAGTTAAGTCAGAATTGTTATGCATAATGAAAGCAGTAACCCAGTTTGAAAAAAGGACATAACATAGCAGTTTTAAACTTTTTTACAGACTCATAGTAGAGGTAAACAAAAGTCTTATAATGATGAAACCCCAAGCCTTGCAATATCCATGGATCTGACAGCATGATCTCTGTGAGATACTATTGCACTGCTCATACAACCCAAACCACTATGATGTGCAAAATGCAAGCCCACCAGTAACATCATCATCATTTGTATTAGTTTGATCCTCCTGATACCTGAGGTTTAGATTTCCATCACCTAAATAATACATAAAAATAACCTATGAAAATACACACAATGTTGTTGTCCAGTGTGTATCTCAAGTGTGTCTTTAGCAGAAATTAGATCTCTAAGTGAAAGACTATCACACCTGAAATTCCTGCCTGAAGTCCTAAAACTGCGTAAGTTTTCATTGTAAGTTCCCCTCAGTACTTCAGGCCTTGCTCATACGCACATGCTTCAGACCTGCCCACGCTAAACATCTCTGGACACTCCCTATATCCTCTGGACACCCCCTATATCTAAGTGGTGACGTGATCTACAAACTGTGAATTCTCTGTGTCTTCTGCCACCTAATGTATTTGTTCATCTGACTTCAAAAAACGTACTACAAGATAACAAACTGGAGAAACCTGACCTAAAGTGTACTTTCTGAACTCAATTTCATGGTTCAATTCTATGGAGCAACACAGTCTTTGGTATAGTTGCTTTTTTAAATTACAACTACAGCATCACCTAGTACAGTGCCATGGGAAAGTTTCACTTACATCTATACCTACAGCAGAAATTTAATTTCTTATTTTAAGTGAGTGCTATGAGGAATCTCTTTCAAACTTATAAAATATTTTCAGTTGCAGACACAGTCTTCTTGAAATTATACATAGTGATTGATTGGCCTCTACATGAGTTAAAATTATGGTTTGAATTACAAGTAAATCTCACATGTGTATGCCTCAGTCCTTATTACAAAACAATGAAAATAGTTCAAGTAATTCAAAAACATCCCAAATCATTCAGAATATGACTGCTGAAAAGCACTGCAATTATGCTAAAGTTTTAAAGTTTTTTAAAACTGATTATTATAACTATATAGGTACTTGATCTGAAAGTCAGAGTAAAGATTAAAGATGGAATATAAATTTCTGGTTTTGCCTAACCATGAGCTTTTCAAAGCAAAGCTTAAAAACAGTATCTTTATGGATCTTCTCTCTACTGTTTATTTTCTGAATATATTTTAATGGCAATATCTTTAACACCACGACGGCTGAAATGAATGTCTATCTTTCTATTTAGCACTTAAATGGCTATATTTTCATCACTCTTTTTTGAGGGTCACAGTTACACCACGACATATTGATAATCAAAATCTTAAATCAGGTAGCATACATGTAGCTATCAGAAAACCTGCAACATTAATACAGAATATTTTATATCTTCCTGTGAGAGAAATGTGAGACAAATGTGAAAAGATAAACCTGAAAAAAAAAAAAAAAGGTAACTGAGATTTCTCATTTTTGAGCTATTATTAAACCACTAAAAGCTAAAGGCATTTTTTCTGAGAAAACAATCTATTGCCAAAAACAATTCAGTAGAATCCTAGGTACAAAATTGTTGAGGAAAAAGAGTTGGTTTCCTGTGAAATTCCTCTAAATCTTTAGAAGGCTTTGGATAAACCCTTGCCGTGATTCAAAGGCTGGTATAAATTTCAGAAGTCTATGCAAGTCATTTGAATGGGAGGGGAGCTGAAAAAAAATCAAGTTGCATAAATAGGCTTATCATTTTTTAACTTGTTTTTTTTTTTTCCCAGTTTCTTCTGTCCATAAATTTTATTCGGTATTTATACATCTCCAGACATCTGTCAGCTCATCCAGAGTAGAAACTTCACATGCACTTGTGACTATTCACATCTCAGACATGCCCACAACACAAATATGTATCAAGCCTACGATGCACACACAGAAGAGACTCCTACTGTGAGACTTCCCTTGAACGTAAGAACTCTGCACATGATGGGAGTCCTTCAGGTTTGTTTGAAGTTCTTCTGAATTCTTTTAATGGGGTTGCCTTCAACCTGACCTTCAAGCATATTTGCATGCTTAAAGGACAGCCATTAATTGAAAAAGCTGTTTAGAAAATAAAAATTAAGTAAATAAATAAATATACTGAAACAAATCTCAGTTAAGTGGCTGCTGTTGTAATTACTGCTGTAAACTTTCAGTTTAAATGGAATTACCATATCATACAAGAATATCCCCTGGTAAAACTAGAATATGAGTATGAAACAAATAAACCCCAGCATTAAATCTCTAGGTTTTGCATTGATTCTTTATCTTTCCAACTCCTTTTAAAGGCTGCATTCAATTTTTGCATTCCAGCATTCTCTATACTCTGCTTTGCATATGAAACAACAGTATTTTCAGGGTGACACTTCATTAATATTTTTAGCACTTCACAGCAAATAAGAATTGCAGTCAGTGAAAAGATTCTTATACCTCAGGTAAATTTCTTACCCAACCACTGCCAGCATATCACTACTAGCTATTTAGGACTGAACTGGCATATAATGGACCGAAGTTTTGCTCTTAAGTTTACTTAAAGCTTAAGTTTACTTAGCTTAGAGCAGAATTTTATTTTCAAATCACATTCAATATCCAGAAAGTGTAGATGTAACACTGATGAGCAAAATGAAAAATAGAGATCACAATAACTGCTATTAGTTATTCAACTTCCACACAAAATCCCATTTATTAGAAAATGATAATCTGTATTATACATGCATACTTCTAAGTTTTGAGTCTCTCTTACATACAACCAGAGTTCAAAGTTGCTTAGCAGCTAGCAGCTCCCATGGAGAAATGGAGAGCTCAGAAAAATAGAAAATGTTATGAATTGCAATTTTAATATGAAAATGCAGTTAGTTAACTACCAGTATGGTGAAAATAAAGGATTTTTGTTTTAAATTACTGTCATGCTGAGCCCTTCTGAATTCTAGTTAAATGATGAAGGTATTTAATTCTTTTTGCAGAAAAACCTTTTCTATAATCAAAAGGAAGGGAAAAAGAATAGATGCAGGAATAAAAACTGTATCTAGGGCTAGGAAACAAATATGAATGGCTACCTTTCCTGATTAGCATAGAAAACAACAGAATTGTAAACAGACATAATGCCTAGAGCTAAACGAAAGAAGAATGGCAAAAGTGGTGGTGAGGTGCCAAGGCAAGCAAGCAGCGTTTCAGACCCTCCTCCATGATTTACATGTACTGAGGCCCTGTATGTACATTTTTTAAATTACAGTAATTAACTTTTTGATACTCTGAACAGGAGGGAAGGCTGGGGAAGCACACAGACAAAGAGGGATTCAGCTGAGAGTGTAATAAACTGAGCTAATCACTTGGAACCTGCTCATCTTTAATCCGCTTTGGTCTTCCCTCTTGGGACAAGAAAACACCACCAGTGAGACTGGAGGTCTCACTCATCCATAGCTCTCATTGCTTCCTCATCTTACTCTCTTTTCAATTTACAGTCTTCCATGCCCTACATCAAGTACTTCCCAGAATAACACTTCAGATTCAGTAAATGATATGTCTGCAAGTATGGTTGACATCTTAATTTCCTGCAACATTGCTGAGAAAACTACACTTGAATAACTAGTTTATGGCTTATCCATTTTATAAGAATAAATCGAAAGCTATTTATTTTCTGGAAATTTCTTCCAAATTTTTAGGTTTAAGAAAAATATTCTAGTTCAGAAAAAAAAAAAAAAAGAAAAGTAAGAGCTTTTAAAATTATGCCAAATTAAACCTTGACAATACTTGTTACTTTTCTCCAAACTCTCAAGTGCTAAATTAAAAATTCATATAAGTCAGTTCAACGAGTTCACTTTTTTTGCGAAAATTACATGCTCTTTACTCAAACAAGCATAAATGTTGAAAATGTGCTCCTTGCTACAACCCAGAGCTACATTGTTCCACTTCTTCTTGCTATTTTGTTTGAGGACACAGGAAGATCTGTGGGAAAGGAACATTTTGCATTGCTCAGGAGTCTGAGCAGAGTCCTTACTTTTCACGTCATAAATTGCAATAATAGTAATGTCTAGTAATAGTAATGGCAATGTAATAGAGAGATGGTATCTTGAGCTGCATTCAGAAGAACATTACCAGTAGGTTGAGGGAGTTGATCCTTCCCCTGTACTCGATACTTTTGCCACACCTGGTGTGCTGTGTTTGGTTCTGGGTTCCCCCGTACAAAAGACAGTGTTCAACAAAGGGCCATAAAAATTATTAAAAGACTGAAGCATCTTACCTATTAGGAAAGGCTGAGAGAACTTGGACTATTTCAGTTTTAGAGAAAAGCAGGCTCAGGAAGTGCATTTCATTAGTATATGTAAATAATTGAAAGGAGACTGCAGAGAAGATGAAGCCAGGCTTCAGCAGCGGTGCCCAGTGACAGGACTGGAGGTAATGGGCACCAAGTGAGAGACAGGATGTTCCCCCTGAACATCAGGAAGCACTTTTTTGCTGTGGTGGGACTGAGCACTGCCATGGGTAACTCAGAGAGGTTGTGGAGTAACTTTTAAACATCCTTGAAGATGTTTAAAAGGCATGTGGGCATTGTCCTTGGCAACCTGCTCAGGGTTGCCCTGCTTGAGCAGGAGGTTGGACAATATGACCTCTAGAGGTCCGTTCCAACCTCAACCATTCTCTCATTCTGTGGAGTGTCTGTATGGACTGGCAGATGAGCAGGACATCTGTGTAATTCACAGCTCCATCCCACACCATTCCACATTTGAATGAACATGCCTCAGACAGTCCTAGTCACTAAGAATAGTTTCCCCCTTGTTTCCTTGTCTATTTGCTATTCCTCTCAATGTTACTATCTTCTGTTTTACTTTCCATTTCTTTTTCCTTCTCAGAACAATGGCATGCAGAAGTAGCTGAAATGCCAAGAGACTGAGCACCATACAATTTAGCTGTGTGAGTTCAGTCTAGACTCAATTTCCAATCTATGGATTGTGTCTTTCCCCTCCTAGATTCTCTAAATAGTTTTACTGTAACGCTGTCACTATGTTCACTGTGTCTCACATACAAATTATATTACTTCTGCACTCCTATTTTTCTCCCTTCAATCCTCTTCCCATTTTTACAGACCAATTGAAAAGAAGATTTAGAGGACAAACTCTTTGTAAAGTACTATCTGACTTAACTGTATTTTTGTCCTGTCTACCAAAAGAGGAATGACTGCCTCCTCCCTTTCCTAAGCCTAAGAGCTACAGTAATAAAATTTTATAAAATATTATTCTAAATTTATAGAGAATTCACAAATAGTCTAACATTTTAAACAGATGCTTTAGTTATGAATTCCCAACAAAGGAAATTACTTAAATATTTAGGTTCTCTTTGATGTTTCATAGTTATGTAATTACTATTATAAAACTATTATTAGGGCTATTATTTATATAATTTTTCCCCTGAAAAAATTACTTATTATATGGCATCATAAGGTTTAAGATTGATATCCCCATATCTGATATCAAAACAATAAAGATCCATGCTGTTCTCTTGCCTTCAATTCTCTCCACCTTCTCTTGAATTGGGTGACTGCTACAACATACTAAGGATGCTAAAACCACAGATTATTCCAATGTCTGCCTGCAGACAGAGATTTTCAGATGTTCAGAAGCTAAAAACTACATTGGAAGTTCTAAGGAATCAGAAAGAAACAGGGATACATACGTTGTATTACAGAAGAATTGAATCTGAAGAATCTTTTAATTTAAGAATTCTAAGAATAGAAAGAACACAGATCAACCAGCAATTTCTATATTGAATCTGTGCCATGAATTACTGGAAAAACAAAACTGTTTTTTTTTTTTCACACATGCCGATAAACTACACTGGAAGTCACCAAAAATCAGTAGACAAAATTCCTTTAGAGCAAAGTAATTTTCAAAGAACGACAGTTTCTGTGCTTGAGCAAAGTCTTCTTTCCATTCATTTCTCTGAAGATTTCCAGATGTGGAAGTAGTTTGTTTTTCTCTCTGAAATCCTTCTAAATTTAGAAGAAAACTCAGCAGTTTTTTTTTTTCTTATGGGCTCCTTTTCTTCCTTTTGAACACTATTTATCCTTATTTCAGGCTTTTATTTGTTTTAGAATGTCCCTCATTTAAAAGAAAATTACACCAAATGTCTCGTATTACATACTGCCTTTCTCCAGAGGTGAGTAAAAAAAAGAAATTTGTAAATTTTACCCAACATAATAACCTACTGAATGGTGACATCACATGGGCCCCATAAATTGTACTAAATGAACCCTCAAAATTAGATATGGTGTATATATAGAAAAACTTACATAACAAATAATATAACCTGTTTCCTGTATACTTCCACAGCTTCATTGGGAATACTCTCACAAAATACCATGTGAAGAACCCATCATAATTTAAGCATTTTACATAGCTCCCGTTATCAGAAAGGGGAATCCTATGGACATGTTTTAAATCCAACACCAGATATCAGTAAACTTCACAAAGAGGCCAAATGAAAAAAAAAAATATCGCTTGGAAGTTCTTTATCAAGATGAAGTTAATACAAGCATTAAGTAGCAGTTATAAACAGAAAGTTTGGAAGCTACTGTATTTTTCAATCAGTTCTGTATGTTTTGAGATCTGCTCTGATACCATCAGATGTTGTATTTCTATATTCTATAGTTAAGTCACACAGGAGAACACTATCAATAGCAATCTTTTACTCTGAATTTTTTAAAGATTACTTACTAAATCAAAATTGTTCACTCATCACCATCAGGCTGCAAAACTCAAAGTCAAGCTATATTAGTGAAGTGACCAGCAGACAGTGCAAAATATTTTCTGAAAAAAATCAATAAAAAAGCTACAGAAAAACCAGACACTTGTTGCTTTTCACTCAGAAGTTACCAGACTGTATCTTGAGAATAAAATGCCAGCCAAGTTTTAAATACAGAAATGCAAAGATTATTTATTCTGTCATTTAAAAATATAATCAGCATGTATAACCCAGCAAAGAAATAAAACCACACTCAGGCTTCTAAACATTCTTTTTCTTCACATGTACAGTGCAATACTAAATAATACAGGATCTGAGGTTTTGATGCAATAAAAGATACAGTCCATTTTTTTTTTCAATCTATAGACAAGATATAGGAGCCTTTACTTGTTACAGAAATTGTATTTTTTCTTCACTGGTACCACACATCAATTATGATCCCTGACTAGCATAGCAATTTGTCTGCAAACTTAAAGCTGTAAACTGCAAAAAAAAAAAAAAAAAAAAAGAGATCAAAACCTCACAGAATCTATATAGAGAACTAACATTTTGCAGACAAAAAATATTTTGACTGATTTGGCCTGACATTATTAAAACACATTTCTTTTACACAGAACCCTGTAAATACTTTTTTCAAAACCTCCACATCAACACACGTGATCAAATTGTAACTGTGCAGTGCTACTAGTTTCATATGCATCTTGATTTTAGGTACTGGGTGTTGAAAGATTTCTTTATGTTGAATTGTAGCCTAAGGTAAATCAGTTTTCAAAAATTAGGATTCTACAACATTAACCATCTGAAAGACAGCAGCCTGACAATCAACCTCAGGTAGGAAGAATTATTTGGATCCCACAGACAGTAAAGTAGGTCCTTAGAAGTGACAATTTCCTATTTATTTTTCCCTCTTTTATTTTGTTTTTGTTATTAGACCCTCAACTCACAAATGCTCAACTGTCACAAATGATCAGTGTTACTGAACCACCAGCATTAATCTGTTGTTTGAAATGTATAAAGAAAGACAAATACAGGAGACATTGCAAAATGTCTTCCTCAAGTAGAACCAGATATTGAAATGATAAGTAACATAGCCTATGAACACTAGTTATAATGTTCTTGGGCAAAAAAGATTTCTAAATATCAAAGACTGTTGCTTCATTGTCAGATGGTCCATAAATAAACCATGGTCAATTCATGACATTGGACCTTTTCTTCTTGCTATGCTACTGTAAATAAGTGTGTTCCCCTTGCCTGTCTGAATTCTACATGCCTATTTCCAGAAATGCTGCAGCATGTAAGTAACACTGTCATGTCCGTTTTGTCAACTACATGCTGATTATCCTTTTCTATCTGCAGTTTGGGAACATTACCAAGGTCAGAAGCAATCGCTCAGAAAACTGATCCTGAAGCCCTTGTGTCTGATAATTTCTGTAAGGAATTTTCATAAATAAAATTCACAATGCAATTGGTGAAAGATCCACCTTTCTTATATACTACAGAAAAAAAAATTGTACCAGTAACTTGGCAAGAATCTAGTCAATGTGTTCATTACTTGCATGTAATCCTGTCTTATTCCAAAATGACACAAGTCTAATTTATCATTACAATATATAACCTCCATGTGTGTTTGGGCAAATGCCCACCTCCTTCAACTCTCCTGACCTCCTCTCTTTTTTTTCCTTTTTTTTTTTTTTTTTTTTTTTTCTTTTTTGACAAATTGGTTATGAGGCATTTACAACTGATGCACATATCGCAGAATTATTTCTGCCGAGTTTCCTCCATGACCTGCCCGTGGGACATGACATGCTCTGAGATGCATCGCTCTATCAAACTGAATCTTTCCAGGACAATGCAAATTATGACAAATTCCATCATCCCACATTATGCGCTTCATGCTAATCTTCCTAATTCGAGAAAATCAGAAGGGCTTGCTGTTCTGCTGAAGGGCACGTTGTCTGAATGAATGATGGTGAAAGAACATCCACGATCCCCTTCATCTTCTAATCCCAGCTGTGGCCACCGCTGTCCTAAAACTACTGAACTTTCTATGTCATTCTTTCATCAGAATTAACTCAGGATCAATCTTTTGACAAAGTATAGGGAATAAGAATGATTTTGGGTTTGGGCTTCAATGGCAGCACATCTTTAGAAAAGCATTTTTATCAAAAGTTTCATCATAGACTCTTATGCCTATTTCTTCTAGTCTGCCAGACTTTCACAGTAGGAGTACAATCTCCAAGTTAAACTGCCTCCCAGAGTGGATTTTGAAATAATTTCAGCTATAGGTTTCAGGCAATTTCCAGTCTTGTGCACTTTTGTCTTTGGGACCTTAGGCTGCTGACTCCAAGCAAACCACCAACCTGCAACATATTCCTCAGAAAGTCCGCAAGACAGAAAACTGCTGCATCTCTGAATCATTCTTCACTGGCTCAGAAGGTGGCAGTATTACCACATGAAAGAAATTTGCCTTCTCCTAGTATTCCATATCCACATTGCTGAAATAAACATGTTTAATTCCCAAAGAAGCATATATTTTATTCTGTGGCATAATTTACTTATAACATTAAAACTCAAACATGGAGCAATTTGTAGCAATAACTATGATTATGCTGTTAGTGGCCCAAATGTCACTGTCTAGATTAGGCTAAATGATACCTAGCACCAAAGAGCTTCTGTGATTTATTTTTTATTATTACTGGTAGAAGTTGCATGCTTAAAAGGCTTCCCATTCAAATCATTCAGTCTTCTTGATGACTGAGGTAATCATAGAAAATCTTATAAAAATTATAAAAGTCTTAAATCATAGCCATGCTTAAAACATATAAATGTTTTGGGCAGGCAGATACAGGACTTCAGATTTAAAAATAAAACTCCACAGTAAAAACACAATGCATATTGCAAAAGTATAAATAAAATCTATACAATTTTGACAATCTGCAAAACTGAAAATTAGAAGAGTTTAGAATCAGGAAAAGTAAGGTATTGCTCTATGAAATAAAATGTACATTTGTAAACATTCTCAGAAATATTAATAAAATTGTTTATGAAACTGTTTCATGGAAAAAGAAAGGACATTAAGATTTTAGAATAATTTTTGCCTCGATTTTCCTTACTTTAACATCTCAACTAATGGAATACTTTTCCTATCTATTTCTATAGTCAGAACATTTCAATCAACAGAAACTCTGTCAATATTACAAATAATATTTCTTCTATATTGTTACTTCAAATAAACTCAGAATTTTTATTTATTAAGAATGTAGTGTGAGCCATATATTCTAGTTCAACAAGCTTTTCAAAAGGAATAAACAAACAGTAACCAAAATGCAGGCAAGTTTTGTTTTGCATTTACAGTCTCTGCTTTAATGGAATCTTGCATAATTGGCCTGATGCTATACTGAGTCTTCATACATGCCTAATAAGTACATAGCACAGATCCACATTAAAGTATTACTAAGAAGAGACAGGAAGATCTTTAGCTTTATACTTCATTCCCAGCGAGACCCAAACCCTCAGAGGTAAACGACTATGTGAGCATCATCTCAGCAAAAGGCACCGGGCACACCCTGTGCATGCTGTGGCTTGTTGACAAGAACCAGGGCAGGCAGACACCAATAATACATGAAGTGCGGTTCAGAGGCAATTAGGATCAGTTGTCAAGGCCAGGCCATTAATGAAAGAACATGTCAGAGGAGCTGGAGACTTCAATGGTTGAGGGCAAGAAGGCGATTTAGTGTGACAGATCGAGTCCTTCCAATGTCCTCAGTGGTACATGCTAATACCAGCCTTAACAACCTTTTGTGGCAGTGTATAATGCGACTAACATGGACTTTGATTCAGCAAAATGACTGCTGCCACTGTTAGTCTGTCTCATTCCAACAACAGTAAAAGCACTGCTACAAATAATTACCCACTTCCTTCTCCCCCCTTGTCCATTTAATGCAGCAGTCCTTTATGTATGCCATACTGTTTCTCACTAGAAGGTCACAACGTTTATCATGCTGCTTTCTTTTCTTTCTGTCATGCCCTTTTTATTTGTTAATATAATCTGAAATTATCCTGTAAAACAGTTCTGTTCAAGTAAAAGGAAATTAACTATAAATACAACATTACCTTATGTGACTAATAACAAATACAAAAAGAGCAAACCAAACTGGTCTGAAGGATTCACTAACTATTCTGTCAATTATGCAAGGAATATGCTGCAACATGAGATAAATATTCATCTTACTTATAACATCATCTACTGGATTAAATGTATATGGTAACTTTAATGACCATGAAAATGAAATCCTGAAGCTTTATAATTTGACACTTGATTGTTTTTCTTTTTGTTACTAAATTAAAATTAGTAGTCAGTACTACTAATTTTTATAAAAACCTCCAGACTCTAAATTCCTAATACTCAATTACAGGATGAAAGGAAGCATGTATTTAGAAAAAAGAACCTGAAAGCTGAAGCAGTTGTAGTCACAATATTAAAGTTGGGGACATCACTGAAACAAGACAATGCTGTATTTTCTTTATAGAAGACCTGATTTGTTTCTCAAACAAGTGTTTTCAAATAAGTTAAGACTTCACAAACCATTTTCTTAATTACCTTACTTAATTTCTTAAAGTATGGTCCTGGTATTCACTACCTCTTTAAAGATCAGTTTCTTTCTAAGGATTCAACATTCTGTCCACATAAGAATATGCTATACCATGCATTTAGGTGGGAGAAATTTGACTTCAGAAATGGCAGGATTAAAAAAAGGTTAGTCATATTCACCAGAATTCCCCAAATATTTCAAGGGGGAATTCATTGATTTGTCAAAGTAAACACTGTCCTATCAATGATAAAAATGACTTCTTGAGCCTTATTTTATTCACCTTACATCAGATGATGTGGTTCTCCCCTATCACTTCTGTCATTTGGCTATGCCTGAACTGACCTTTCTAGAGGCAATACTTATCTGTGAGTGACAGGAGAAACTATCTTCAGCAGGATGAATTTCCTTCTCTCTCTTCATTTCTCTACACTTTGCCTACTTTCTGTCTGACTCATTTTAGTTTCTCCTTTTTTTTCTCCACTTCTTTTTTTGATAAGAATTCTACAGCTAATCTCTTCTTAACCGACCTTTGCAAACATTCCCTTTTCAACCCATAGTTTCAACCTTTTCAGCATCTACTATTTGATGCATTTTACAATTTCTTTTCTTTTCAACCTTCTCTCTCTTAATTTTATTCTTTGATCTTTTCCATTTCATTCTCTCCTTCACTTTTGCACCTTTGCCAGCTCCTCTTCCAACTGAAGTTAAGAGAAAAATCCCACTGAATACAATATGAGTACACTCTAATGCAAGTATTTAGCCCTGGATATACTACCAGCCTCAGTGTATCCAGCACAAGCAGCAATTGTTGGTGTTTACATGATTAGTGTTAGTGGTATTTCTATGATGGAATAATGTATAAATTATGGGACTGCACTGTACTACAATTACAGGTCCATGGTGCATTATGATGAACATGAAGCAGAAATATAATGGAGACAGCAGTGACCTCACATATTTTATCTACATATATTGATTATTTTTGGATTGTGGTAAGTATGTATAAATGAAGGTTATACATAACTCTTGGCATATATACTAGAAATAAACATTAAATTAAAAGTTATGCATGTGGGTAACCCAGATCAACTTTAAGATTTGGATTCAGATTAGCATTAAAATTCTATCCTTAAAATTGTGATGTCCTTACAGATACACCAGTGATTATCCTACCCTTCTTTAGTAAGGGATTTGACATTAAAAAAAAAAAAAAAAAAAAAGATGGAGAGTATTATCAGAGCAACATTTAAAAAAAATCATTACAGTATATTGCAGTATTTTATAAAGCAGAATCAAGAGATCAGGACTGACATTTAAACAATATTCTAATTGTTCTGTGCCTTTTTGTACTTCTTTTTCTTTCATGTAACTATTATGACCTTCTATCAAAATTCTTTGTAAACAATTGCTTCAAGATTATTACTCTATTTTGAAAATATTTATAAAATATTTCCTGCACAATCAAACAATGTTTTTCATTTAATATCTCCAGTTTTAATGATATGTTACTGGATGGCTTGGAAATAATCATCATAAATATAGGAATGACAGACACAAATATTTAATATCATAAAATTCAGAAATTTTACAGAATTTATAGATGCACTATGTAAGACATCCTTTTGAGGAACTATAACAAATCTTTTCACAGAAATGAATTAGGCTTTAACAAAAGTATATAGGAGTATTCTTAAAGCAATTTTAAGAACTGAATACAAAACTACAATATGCACATATTAGAAACTGCAATATTTAATAAGTAAGATGTTTCTAAACTGGAACTATTTTCAATATCCAGGAAGGAAAGAATGAAGGAAGGAAATACAGCATAGCAGTACAAAAAAACCCTAACCTTCCTTACCAAATATAAGTGCAAAAAAAAATTACAGTGAAAGAAATATTAAAGAAAATAAAAATAATATAACTTTGCTGCCTAATACTAACAAGTCATACTTCTCATCCCTAGGACCACAAATTATTATCCCTAGGACCATTATTTTTAGGATATTTAGGGGAAAATAAATTCAACACTGATATAAAGCTCTAAGTGCAAAGAGAAGAAACAGGTCACTAAAACTGTACTAAAAATATAATCTTACCTAGAAGACAGTGAATATGGAACTTTCTCTAAAAATGTATATCTATTTATACAACACAAATTTGATCAGAACTTCAGAGCTAACACTCTTATTTTTAACCCTGATTGGATTGTAATTGCAAAATACAAAACCTCTCAACCCCTCAATTAGTGTGCTTACCCCTCAGTGTGCTTACTGAAAAAAAAGACATGTTTCAAGAAGCAATGCATGACAATATACAATATATGACATGCTTTCATAAATTAACATGCCAGAATCTGTATGAATAAGCCACCACAAATTCAGAATACAAATACAATTATAATTTGAAGGTACAATGGAAGACAAATAACCAGAAAATAATTTCAAACAAGTAATAACCATGGAAAAAAACCATATAAACCTTTGAAAATACTTTGGTTGGCCTTGAAAACAAACAAAAAAAAAAAAAAAAAAAAAGAGATGTCAAAAATTATTTTGTGGTACAGAGATATCAAATCCTGGCTCTTTAAGCCTAAAACAAGTGAGAATCTGGGCATAGGCATACATGTAAGTTTGGCTTTTCCATTTTCAACTGCCCTAAAATGCAACACTCAGGCTGACTAAGAGATTATTCCTTGTATTGAAAATGTCCTGTCTCATTACAAAGAACTACTAAGAGAATGTTCTGAAACAGGATCCTCTCACAGGATTTCAAGGTTGGCTTTTTTTGTTAGGTTGAGAGAGTTTGTGGTGAGAAACAGTACAGTTGAACTCAGGGATATGTTCAACCCCTGAAAAGTTACCTAGAGTTGAGCTGAAATCTGTTCCTCTCCAACAGCAGAGAGGGCAAGATAATGCTGGCTTAAAAGAATGACATTTTTCAAGTCTTACGGTGATAAAAGGAAGCTTAGTCAACCGAAATAGAAGGATGAAAATTATTTGTGATCCCTTGGATTCAAAAGGAAAGGGTGGAGAAATGGTAAAGCAGCTAATAATCTTCCTTAAAGGGTAGATGTCTCTTCAAGATCCATGGAAAAAAATTTCCTAGTTCCAAGACAACCACTCAGCTTGCTTGCACTGCCTGTGGGAGATAGATCCCATGTAGTTTATTTCCACTGAAGAAGTTCAAGTAGGGGAACAGTGCACAGTGCTTCAATTCCCCAACTTAACAGTCTGTGGTTTCAGCAGCAAAAAACAACAGCTAAAGGCAATGGAATTTCACATTTAAAATAGAGGACAGAACACAGACCAAAACCTGGTCAGAAAAAAAAGAGCTTGACACATTTTTGAGGTTCAACAGTATTTCAGTGTGTAATGATATGCAGGGCACTTATTTATCACAATCAGTTCACCTTGAACTTTCAGTACTACAATAAAAATAAAGCTATGCTTATCTGGAGATGTCTCAGTGAAAGAGAATTTCTCCAGAGAAGTAAAGGTACAGAAATTACTAAATTGATGTCTTGAATCATCTAGTAAGTTTTCAATATCTTCTCATATAACTGTAAAACTGGATTACAGTAGAAAGTATCTATTATGAACAAAGAAGCACATGGATACTGTAGGAAAAAAGTGAGGAGGAAAGAAGGATTGGTCCATGTGAGTGTCCCAGTAGCACACAGCAACACAAGTCATCCTTACAAGTGGAATTTGGGCAAACCTAAGTCAGCAGAAATAACAGCTACACAAGGAACCACATCATTGTTTTTGTATATGTTAATGAATGTCTAGGGATGAATTATCTAGGGCATGGCATGGCTCACAAACAGTTAACCTAGCGAAAATTCTAAGGCAAGGAACATGAGCACTTCAAACCTGTCACAATAATCACATAACTGAACCTCTAGAGAAAGAGACAATGTTTCAGTTACTGAGCTCAACCCTCAGGCTCTCATGCATCAAATTCACAGATGAAAACAAACTGGGATGGGGGATGGAAAGATATGTGGTGCCAAAATGCCAAAATAATGTAGTGGACTCAAATAAATTTGCCAATAGTGAATACATAATCTTAAAAAAGATGTCTGAACTCCAACTAGGACCATTCCTGTAAAATATAGCGAAGCAGAACATGAAAAAGTATGACTAATGGGCATGTTGACAGGAAATAATGTGGGTGACTGGTCTGAAAAAATGCAACAGCTTTTGAAGCTAAATGCGAGGTAAGTAGACCTACCAAGATATCAGTTGTACTATCTTTATAAGAATAGTGAAAACTATGGAGAAGAGGACATTTTAGGAGAGGAGGCAAAGGGGGAAAAGAGAAGATACTACTTAGGAGAGACACCAAAACTGGTAGGTTATAGCCTCTAAAGCATATAAAAGTTAAGAAAGATAATAGTGTCAACAACAGCATGTTTATCGTAGAATTACTTTTCCAAAATTAGAGTAGAATTACTGTTTTGAGTCCTGATTCTCACCTTCTGAAGATATTTTTATGAATTTCCCTTAAGCATCAATACTGAGAGATTACAGAATGATTGTATTATTAGAAATGTTTTACCTGGGTAATTTTTTGTTCTCTAATGATTTCCTGTACAATTCAATCTGGAGCATACGGGTGTCTCAGTTTCACTTGCAAAGTTACTATGAAAACATTTGCAATATATTACAATTCTGGAAGTGCTGGTATAGAATACAAAGACATTTAATAGGTCTGTTGCAGGGATTATTTACTTTAGAGATGTCTTAGCAAGTTTTTCATTTCATGCTCAGGCACACTCTTTACACATTAAGTGTATTTGATGTTGCACACCATTTGCTTCTACTGACAAGCTCAGCAAGGCTAGAGGGCTGTTTGAACACCAGGGTGGATGGTTCTGGGAAGATTTTTCTAGAAAGATTTTTTTTTTTTCCAAAGTAGGATCTTTTTTCTCTTATAGACTATAAATGATGTTCTAAAAATTCAAAAGACAGATTTTGACAACAAATTATTTACTAATACTATATTTGTCTGACTTTTTTCATAGGAAAGGTTCTATTGATTAAAAACTCTTTTTAGATGACTGAAATAAGCATGTCGTGTTCTGCTTAGAACAAATGTTTTATATAAGGGTCTGATTGTATATTGCATCTTTAACAGTTTGGCACAGACTTTTGTTTTATGGAAATAGGTGGACTCATGGTTTCTCTATATATATTGACGTTTTTACTTAACAGTCAGGTAACTGATGATAATGTCTAGGAAAGCAATATTTATGCAGAAACATTCCAAAGATGGTTTGGCAGAAAGTTGATAATTACTGAATTTGTGGTGGAAACCAATAAAGGAGTATAAATTTCCAGTAAAGATAATTTTTACATCTGTGTATGTCAGATATGCCATGATATCCTGGTATAATTATTTAGAAACTTTTTCAGTGCAGCCAATTAAAGGGTTGGTTTATATATGGTGGGGCTATATTCACGTTTCTTGTTCTATAAAATCTGGTACAGTTGAGAATAGTGACAATGTAGTTATTCTAATGGGAAAATAGAGATACATACTTAAATTTTTCAAAACTTTGGTCTTTTTCTTTTAAAACTTCAAGCATGTCCCATTATGAGGTGGCATATGGGCATATAGACTACTATAGTGCTTCTACAGGGGCATGGCAGAGTAGTATAAGGCTGATCATCAATAGGCTCATTGTGCCATGGAATCTGTGGAGAAAGTCTCTTGCTCTCTGTGGAAAATTTCTTTTTACATTAGTGTCAGACACAGTCCTCATGGTTTATGATCACAACTGTGTCTTTTGCTGTTTCTAGCTTAACCACTACTTGGGCATTGAATCTAAAGCACTTTTCTCAGTGACAGTTTTTGACTGTGGTATTTATTGCTGGTTATTACAAAG